>NW_010328243.1:13002-39982 GCF_000700745.2 Antrostomus carolinensis | reverse complement strand
CCAGTCCTCGGATCATCCTCGTGGCCCTCCTGTCTGTTTTCCCACACTTGCTCCTCCCCAAGACACATTGACTGGTCATTCTCCCAAACATCCTATAATAAGTCTCACACACTCACAATTCCTGTAAAAACATCCCACAATAAGTTTTACACAATCCTTAAATGCTTCTCCCTTGTGCCCCACTATGAGTGTTGTTCCTGTGAAGGCAGTAAACCCTGCAGCTTTCCAGACCATTTGGGAAGTGTTTCTTTGGCCAAGACAAGCCATCTTGGTGGGTTTCAGCCATGACCATGGCCTGATCACCCTCCCTGGATAGCCCCAGAAGTGACTGAGTCAGAGTATTCCATTGACACTAATCACATTATTTGGTTCTGCAAAGGGATCTGGACAGGTTGGATCAATGGGCCAAGACCGATGGTTTAACCAATGGTATGAGGTTTAACAAGGCCAATGCCAGGTCCTGCACTTTGGTGACAGCAACCCTATGCAATGCTACAGGTTTGGGGAGGAGTGGCTGGAAACCTGCCTGACAGAAAAGGACCTGGTGGTGTTGGTTGACAGCAGCTGAACATGAGCCAGCAGTGTGCTCAGATGGCCAAGAAGGCCAAGGGCATCCTGACCTGTATCAGAAACAGTGGAGCCAACAGGAGTAGGGAAGTGATTGTGCTGGGTTCAGTTTTGGGCTCCTCACTCCAAGAAGTACATGGAGGTGCTGGAGTGTGTGCAAAGAATAACAACAAAGCTGGTGAAGGTTCTGGAGAACAAGAGTGATAAGGAGCTGCTGAGGGAACTGGGTTTGTTTAGTCTGGAGAAGAGGAGGCTGAGGGGAGACCTTATTGCTCTCCACAACTACCTGAAAGGAGGGTGTAGTGAGATGAGTGTTGGTCTCTTCTTCCACATAACAAGTGATAGGACAAGAGGGAATGGTCTTAAGTTGCACCAGGGGATGTTTAGGTTGGATATTATGAAAAAATTCTTCACTGAAAGGGTTGTCAAGCATTGGAACAGGTTGCCCAGGGAAGTGGTGGAGTCCCCATCCCTGGAGGTATTTAAAGGACGTGTGGATGTGGTACCTGGGGACATGCTTTAGTGGTGAACTTGGCAATGCTGGGTTTATGGTTGGACTAGATGAACGCAATGCTCTTTCCCAACCAAACTATTCTTTAATTCTGTGATTCTATTGTATTTCCTCAACTCCTTGTTAAGCCTCTATGTTTATGGTGATTAGCTCTTAATTACATATGCTAAAGGATTAGGGACACATCCTGCCTGCTCCCTAGTTTATCGCTCTTCTGGCCAGCCCTTGCATGGCATCTAGCATTGATTTGCCCACCTGCTGATCTGAAAATATCATACTCTACTGCTTGCCATTGCCAAGGCTGCATTAAGCTCCCACGGGCTGGGGAAGCCTGTCTGGCCAATATCTCATTGTGCTCTCTTCCTTTCAGCCACCATATATCACTCACCAGCTTCTCCTCACCAACCTCCTAATCTGTGAAGGTTTTGAGATCCTATAAAACCCTTCCTGATATACAGCTTCTGTCTCATTTGTTATTGAGTGTCATTCCCTTTGGCTCCTTCCCTCCAGTTATGACAATAGTTTTTCCTCCGGGTTTTATTCTCATTCACTCTGAGTCAAAGATGTGTGATGCCTGCAGCTCTGCCCCATTCACATCCCTACTCAAAACTCCTTTTCCCTGGAAGTGTCATCACATCCATTGTGAGATACAAGTGCAAGAGTGAAGAGATCAGTGAAAACCAGCAGTAATCTGCTTTATCAAGCAGATATTCTTGATTTTGCAGATTGGTTTTAAAGTAAAGAAATAGATACTGAAGCAGGATCCACATGCAACATTTTCCCTTTCCCAAATGGTAACAAACATGAGGGTACATAATCTCTTCCTTTCAGACTCACTCCAGCAGCCAGAGAACCTGCACAACCCTCCTGCTGCCCCCTGGACTGACCAAAATCGGGGCAAGACAAAAGAAAATCTCCACCTCCCAGAGTTGTGTATCATAAAATTAAGCAACACCCCAATGGACATTCTTCAAAGCTCTCACTTTGAAGACTCCAATTAGAACAGATTGTTGAGTTTCTCTCTTTATTTTATCAGCCATTGTAGGGCATACTTTTTCCATCCTCTTTGATGTTTTACTAGAGCAGGGTCTATGCTCTGAAGGTGTGACAATGGTACAACTCAACTGAAGTCAGAGGATGTACGCAGTCTGGAGACCTGGCCCTACGTTTCACCTTGGCCTTTCCAGCATGCTGATTTAATTTAACCCAAGGCCAGGAATTAAAATAAAAAACAACAATTCATGCCTGGTTACATTTGTGCTTGTGACCTACGCCTGTCCGAACAGGAGTTGGACAGGACAAAGCACAATGCACTTCCTTGCTTTTATTGCTTTCATTCACTTCATGTCATGCCAAAGAAGGTTGATTTAGGAAGTTCTAGTAATTAACTGCTGATGTTTTTGACTGTTGTTCCCAAGAGACTTACAATGACTTGTAATGGTTGTTCTGTAGGAAACTCTTTCTGGAACGATTGGAGATAACATATATTCTCCGTGAGGCTTTACTTTTACTTTATTTTTTTAAGCAAGGAACATAATGATTTTTCCTTTAAGCAAAAGTCACCTGTTCCCTGCATCCTGGAAACCTCATAAATCACCTTTTTCCTTTCAGAGCACACTGACGTTTTGCTGTCAGACTCCACAAAAGAAAGAGGCTTCCTAATCCAGTTCCACATTAGACATAAGATATGTAAAGTGGACAAAACAAGTAAGGAGGGAGTAAAAATGAATGCTGCTTTTATACTGCAAGTTATGAAGTGTCTTTCATTGCTCTTAGCAGTTGAGAAAACTCGAGGAAGCACAGGAGCAGTGTGTATTTGGAGAGCACAGGCTGTTAGGAGAATTTAAATCTAGGCTGGTGCAATTAGAGCTGACTCTAACAGATCCTAACATGGTCTCATGGTTATTTAGTCTCTCACTCTTCAGGATGCTTCCCCATATTTTTAACTCATTGTTCTGTTAAAAATTAGTGGATGCTGTAGCACTGCTGTATAAAACCTAACAAATTTCACCCAAAATTAAAAGAAATATAATAATTACCATACTAATTCTTCTTTCTGTGCCCTCTGCTACTCATACACACATGTATTTCTCAAAGCATACGGCATGCAGCCATTAGACACCTATTTTCTCTCTTAGATGACTAAACAGTTGTGTATTCACAGCTATATTTCATACCACGAGAAACAAAAAGCTTGATTTTCAGATTTTCATCTACTATGTTCATCTGCTACTGGCATTGAAAACTCCTGAAAAATAACACCAAGAAAAGCAGAGCAGATTCTAATGTGTGTGTTATATTTGTCAAGTCTGCTAACTGGAATCATAACTTTAATAAAACTGGATTGTTTCTTATAGAACTGAGTTGACCAAAAGCGACTCAGGAAGGATATTGTGTATGATAGGAATTCAGCCCTGACAAGGATGTCAGTCATAATAAAACTGTTCCGTATTGAAGTGCTCGTAAAAGACCAGCTTTCTTCACACGCCATGGCAAAGCATTACTCATTTGTCACATTATCTAGGACTGACATTTACCAGCCCCAATTTGCTATTGTCATATTTTTCCTTTTTACTTCTATTCACCAAACGCAAACAACATATGGCAGCAGATGAAATCATATCAACAATGTATTACAGGCACTTAAAAACAGGAATATGGAGATGTATCATAGACAATAAGACATAAAGACACAAACTGTGAACTTTTTCCTCCGACAAAATATCAGTGTGCAAGACAGTTATCTTCTAGAGTAAAATGATTTGTAACCTTTTCCATGTTCACTGTTTAAGGTGGATTTTCTCTTTTACTTGAGTTACTAAAATTAATTTACTGTTGCACCTTCTACCCCCACTTATGGTGACACCTTTTTCATGTTTAAGATTTAATCCCTACCAAAACTGCACAAATGTGACCCATATCATACGCACAGATGACTGAGTGGCTACTCAGTAACTGTGATCTTGGTTGAGGTTTTAACTTCTCCTTGGAAATAACATTGCAGAAATCCGGATGTCCTCAGGGGAACTGTGCCACACAGATCTGCACAGGTGGAGACTGTGAACCACTCCCTTCCCGTAGTCAGAAGTTATATTTTTCCATGCTCCCTGCAGCAATGACCCAGAATTCAAGGTCTGGAGACCTTGGCTCATATCCACACCACTTACCAAACCAAGTACATCTCAGCAAAAGGTATGTTTGCAGAATCTAACTTTTAACCTCATATTCTTTGTGTATTGTACAGAGAGGAGCTGAAGAGTTTTATTCTTCCTTTTTTTTTTTTTTAATTACACATTCTTTGCTAGTGTTTTGTCAATTAATAAATATTTGCTGAATTCCAGTGCACAGAGTATTTTTACAAATGCCCAGAATATTTCTTAGATTAATTTGGAAGACCTTGCCAAATGATAAGACAATGATAAGAAAATAAGCAGAACACCCACACAAGGTACAGAGATCCTGGGTGTTTTATCAGGATTTAGGATTGTGACACAGTCCCAGCACGTAGATACAAGAAATCGACGCTTACAAAATCTCATGTCCAGGACACCTTCCAGGTCTGATATGCCTCCTGTGTGCCTACACGAGCAATCTAATTTTATCAGCAGCTCCTTCTCCAAACACCAGCAAATTCCTGTGGCTCAATCCTGTGATTTCTTTCACAAAGAGATATTTCTCTATCTCACAGCTAAAAGTTGTGAAGTGGAAGACAGAGGTGAGAATGGTGCAGAAGCCAGGAGGAATCTCTAACCCATCATCTCATTCACTTGTTTTGTCAAGTTTATGGGTCCATAAACACATTCTTCTTTTTTCCTGACTTTATTATTCACACACAGTGGGATTCATTTGAACTAGTCATCCTGCTCTCCCGATGGTCAGCATAATCAGCAGAGATCCAACCAGCAGCAGGCAGGGAAGTGAAAAAAGCAATTCACTTAGTAGGCACCTAAAACAGGTCAGGTGGCTCATGCCCATATTGTGCCTATTTCTCACCAGTGACTTTATAAAGATAGTCCTGGGTCACTGGTTTACACGGAGATATATACCCTGTAGACACCACCAGCTAGATTAGATGGATCCTGCCTGAGATTCACAGATGAGACTAAACTTCCTATAGCAGGAAGCCATCTGAGCAGAATAACTATTGCCAAGACTAGCTGACAAGGTTGGAAGCTTTTGTTTTGGGATGACCACTTTCAGACACATGAATGATCTTGATTTTGAGATTGTGGATGCTCAGTACCTTCCAGTGCCTTTATAGGCATTGGTACATCAAGCAAACAGACTGTGTTACAAACATCTCCAAGCAACACATGGACCAGCTGTGAAAATGAAATGTGTTACATCTGAGCCCATTAGCCTTTTTGCACCTCAGCCAACTAGCCTCCATAAAAGAATGAGAATTTATAAGTTCAGCTTTAGAGCCATATTAATGTCACTCTGGTGCTTTGAGATTTACTGAGTATACAAATCTAGTCCCTGCACAGGACCACCTCATCACAAGCTGTTTACTGCCAACTCATTATATTCTATATTTCCATAAATGATCTTAGATTTTTCAAATGGTCATTGAAAATTGAGGCATCCAGATCCATGGGTTGCTTTAAGACATTTTAATCTGTGCAGATCAAGGAAGTGCTATGTAAAGCATGCTGTAAATAGCATGTAATGTGTACAGTGCCATGGAAACCACACACTAGCTGAAACTCACCTTGATGCCAAGAGCCAGAGATCAAAGAAAGAGTGCTCTAGTTCAAGGGTCTAGCAAAAGTCTTGATTCTATAATCCTCTTGAACAGCTAAGAGTTGTGCCTCTAAGCACAGCTTCCATGAAGTGTTAACTGTTGCAGTTTAGCGTAACTTCTTCAAGCAAAATAAAAATAATTAAAAAACCCCACAGCAGATATAACTTGAATTTTTAGACTACTGATAAATATTTATCTTAGAAAAAAAGCCACTTTGCATACATGAAGTTGTCTTTTTAAAATCAATGCTTGTTTCCTCATTGATATAGACAACAGCTATTGTTAATGAGGGACATCAGAAAAGTAGGTTTCTTTCCACTAGTAGCAACAATCCCTTCCTACCCTGGTTGAAACGACAAATAAAATATCTGATTGAGAATGCCCATTTTCCTCCTCTAGTTTTATAAACAAAGCTGCTAAGGAGAAATTGCTTCCTTATTTCAGAGCTGATGTTGGATTTATTATCTTTTACCCAATGAAAACAAATAAATTAAGAGTGCTAATATACACAAAGTGTTCTTAATGGGCTGAGTTTTCCTTAGATTATGCAGCAGACTGGGCCCGGGATCACATGGACATGCAGGAGCAATCATCCTCTTTCCATGAAGAAACTTCTCTGTTTCCTACATGATCTTACTGATAAACAGAAAAATAGAATAATGCACATCAGTCATAAAGGCTTTGGTGCTTGATTCTTAAGTTATACATTTCTACAAACATGAACTGAAGACACAAATTATTACAAGACAAACTTTGGTGGGAAATAACTTTTTATCACCTAATCCACAATAACTGTCCATATACCAGGTATGGGCAATATGAAATAATTCAGAGCATAGTAAACTTGCCCTGGAACAGGAAAATGAAACAGTTACAAAATAATATAAATCTACATTTTGTATCATATTATGTTTTTGTAATCATACCCCAAATCATGTAGGTACTCTGAAGAACTGTTTATTTTACTCCTTAAAAAAATTGGTACCAGCACTTTCAGAAAGAACTAGTGATTTAAGGTCTTCATGGTTTAATGGAGCTCCCAACCACCACCAGAAAATCGCGTCTTCTTCAAGTACTTCAGCTTCACCAATTGAATCCTCAGAGCCCCTAAGCTGCTTAACACTTCTGAAAAACTTGGCTTACGACTGTGTCATTTTTCCAAGCTCTTCAGCTTTCCTCTGATTTCTAAAGTGACCATTTCCTGTCATTTCAAATTAGCCCAGGAGATATATTAGGAACAAAACCAAAAAGAAATCTGCCTTAGAAAAGCAAAGACTTGAAAACAACAGACTCAAGTTTTCGCTCTACCTGGGAACAAAACAGTGACAGCAGAGATTCATTCATAATAGTCAGTCATCATATTTCAAAGTTCTCCCAGATTTGACCAGTATAAGGGCAGATATTGAGCTGGCAATGCGCGCTTGCAGCCCAGAAGGCCAACCGTATCCTGGGCTGCATCAAGAGAAGCGTGTCGAGCAAGTCGAGGGAGGGGATTCTCCCCCTCTACTCCGCTCTCGTGAGGCCCCACCTGGAGTACTGCGTCCAGTTCTGGATCCCCCATCACAAGAGAGACCTGGAGCAGCTAGAACAAGTCCAGAGGAGACCACCAGGATGATCCGAGGACTGGAGCACCTCTCCTATGAGGACAGGCTGAAAGAGTTGGGGCTGTTCAGACTGAAGAAGAGAAGGCTCCGGGAAGATCTCATAGCAGCCTTCCAATACCTGATGGGGGCCTACAAGAAAGCTGGGGAAGGACTATTCATAAGGGCAGTTAATGACAAAACAAGGGGAAATGGGTTTAAACTGAAAGAGGGGAGGTTTAGATTAGTTATTAGGAAGAAATTCTTCACTGTGAGGGTGGTCAGACACTGGAACAGGTTGCCCAAGGAAGTTGTGGATGCCCCCTCCCTGGAAGTGTTCTCGGCCAGGCTGGATGAGGCTTTGAGCAACCTGGTCTAGTGGAAGGTGTCCCTGCTGATGGCAGGGGGGTTGGAACTAGATGATCTTTAAGGTCCCTTCCAATCCAAACCATTCTATGATATGTAAAAAAACCCCAAACACCAGCAGGTTCATCAAATTAAGCTTGAATTTCACCCACAGTGATGACTTTTTCACAAGTGTTTGTTGCTATAATAATAAAACACTTTTTCTGCTGTAGACTTGCAGATGGCTAAGAAATCTACTCGGTGTGTGCACACACCCATCCTGTCCAGACTCTCAATAAAACTGCAACATGACTGCCCCTGCTCTGATTTTGATCAAGATGAAGCAACTCAGACTAAACAACAAGTAATGAGATCTTTGTGGTTTTCACTACCACTTGGGTAGGATTCAAACAGAACATGGTGTTCACGCGTACATGGAGTCAGATGCACACTTTAAACTAGCTTCAGACAAGTATCTGTAGCTGCCTAGGTGTAACACCACCGTGGTCAGCATGGGCAACTTTACCTACTTCTAATTGCAGAGGTGCCTCTGACAGAAGAGGAGGCTTAACTTCTCATTGTTATTCCACTGACCTGATGAGGCTCATGAAACATTTATGATCTAATCTTCCAGATTGATTTCCACTAGCATATGAATTATGAAAAAAATCAGGAGGAAATCTGGGCTTTTAGTAATACCATTGCTCTAAATGTTTTATTTGTATGGGACACTCTGTACAAGACAAAGTTAAATATTCATTTTGCACAAAGGTGACGTATGTGACACCTTACCAAAATAGTACCTCTGCTTACATATTCATCTACGTACACAATATGCCATGTCTTTTGTTAGCGAAATGGTCAATTTTCAGCAGAGAATGTATTTTTTTATGTCACAGAAGAAAAGAGAATGAAATTAAGGCATCATGCAGACCAAGTGCCAATGTCACTGGTGTCTTAATGCTCAATTATCAAACAGCTACTGTTTTGTTCATTTTAGGAAGTCACATTCATTGGGCAGTGAAAAAGAAAATGAGAAACAATGAAGAGGAAAACAGATTTTTTTTTAAAAAATAGATGCATGCTGCTGGAACAGGATGTGATTCTGCACAGATCTGTGCAAAGGTTTTTGTATTGCCCTATAGTATTTTGTATTGCCTTGTCTGATTGACTCAAAAAGCTTTGTAATGTCTTAAGGGAAATAACTTCTGGTGCTTTATATCGAATAAAAATATACAAGTTGTCTTATTGACACAGAAAGTGGTCGAGGTAATTCTCTGGCATTTTTCTAAGGAGAACTACATCTAAATTAATGTTTTGTTTGCATATTTTCTCCTTATGGAGAAAATCTCAAGAGCAATCTCTCTTGCCTAGTAAGGATGCTGCCATTGAACTCTAGAGAAGGAAGGATTCTCCAGAAGCATCCTGGAGCCTCCTTCTAGGCTCCAGGAGCGAGGATGGTGAAAGGAGCTTAGCAATGGTGACGTTCTCAGTGCTCCAGCTTGGTGAAATTACCCTACACAAGTGGTGGTTTGGTGAAGTGGTCCAAGGATTTTATTTCTGCCTTTGTGAATGAAGGCACAGGTGAATCTGGAGTTAGTTCACCTTAAATAGATGACAGATGGACAGTGGACTGTGCAGAAATAATATACATGGACACAATGACAGATGATAGGTAAGAAAGATTTGTTCCACTAAGGTTCTGTTGACACAGAAATTAAGTTTCTACAAAAATACTCTCCATAACCAGTGATGAAGGAGCCTGAAAGTACTTTGCAGCCTGTTTTAGAAAGAGGGTCAGAGTTCAGGGCCTCTCCTCATCTTCATTTACGGTCCAAGAAGAAGAATCATCCTACAGTCTGGAGCACAGTTCTTATCCTAAAGCAAAGACACATCACACCCTGATATCTCTCCTCCTCTGAACAGAGGAGAACAGCTCCCCTGAACACGTCTGCACTGTAAACATCCATATTTTAGTCAACTGAAATCTGTCCTGTCACAAGGCAGCTCCCTCCTTCTCCAGATGAACAGTTATCTTTGCTCCTCTTCTATCAGGGAGTGGAAGGTTATCTCCAAACTGACATACTTTAAAGCAGTGTTTTAAAGTAAATGGTGTAGGTTTACTAGACTGGAAAATGCAGAAAGGAATTTTTTGTTAAAACTGGTTCCAAAAATCTTCCACCATTTTTCATCTCTATTTTCTGTCCAAATGCATCCTACAAAAAAAATCTTCTTTTTCATTACAAGTACCCTGAGAGGTAGGTGGGAAAACAAAACTGTATTTACTTCATGAAACAAAGTATGGACCATAGTTCAGAGAAATTTCAAGAGGAGCAAAGGCTTTGGATATGGGTTCTTTGATAGTTTGGGATCTCCCTCTCTCAGAAACACTGAAGCTTACACTGAGGCATGTTCTTCCTGAGAAACTGGAGTGCTTGAAGTATGGATGAGAAGTGTATCTTAAAGGCAGAACTGAGTCCATCTATAGCTGACAGTACATACATATCTCTACACAGACAAAGACAAAAGGCTTTGCCAGAGGCCATATAACATCCCTGTAGTAGAGTTGGGAATGCGCTCAGATCTGATGCTGCCTATGGCCCAGAGGTTGAATACAAGATCTTAATCTCACAAAGTTTAAAGAGTTTTGCCTATCTGATCTAAACCAAACAAATTACATTACACGGAATTAAATAAACTTAAAATAACTGAAATTCTGAGATGCTTTAGTGCATATAGATAATTTGATATGATTAGGAAGCAAAGGGGGAGACAGCTGTTCATTCAAAGACTACCTAAATCTTACTGGTACCCATTATGGCTTATACTCAGGTTGGTTTCCAAATCCAGCTCAAGTGCTAATTACCCAAGATTTCGTATTTGCATAGTCAGTTTGGTATCTCTACACTACAATCCAGCTCAAGTGCTAATTACCCAAGATTTGTATTTGCATAGTCAGTTTGGTATCTCTACATCCTACACAGAGTAGGACATTGAACTTTTGTTGGAAATTGATTTTGGAAAGAGCAACTAGTGTATCAGGACTCAGAGGAGTTTGCATACTGACTAGGAAGAAGGTGCTATGATAAATATCAGAAAGTAACAGTTCTTTATTAAACTCTCATGAAATATTCACTCTCAAGATAGAGGAATAATTCTAGAAACACAATTTATCTGCCTTTTTTCCAAGGCATTTTTCCAATCTTCAGTTCAGTAACTTGTTCCAATTTTGGTAAAGTGTTGCCAAAATATGTGACTTAAAGAATTCATTTCAGAATACAAACTGTTGCTTCAGTACCTTGTGATAAATCTCCACAGTACATAATCTCAGTACATGCACTTTATTTAATCATGAATAATGGTATCTATGGCAGATAGGCATCATTTGAATTTCAAACCTAACAGCTCTTCTGTTCACTTGTAATTCTGAAGAAGCAAACCACAGATCTTATCTGTCACTTTGGTGTAAATAAACCCTAGTGTATACATATTTACAATGGTATAAATGTAAAGGTACTGATACAGCTATCTCTCATCCAGAAAGAAAAATGAGCTACATCAGTGATAGGCACTGTTACACACCAATTGCACCCAGTATAAGGAACATACTAGTGTTATTATTCTGGTAACACAAACCCACAATCCTTACTGCAAATTTTATGACACAACAAGAACTTTGTATAGGTCAGGCTTTATCTGAAAAGCCCATATGGTTACCAATCTGTTTAGTGTAAAACAAGACTTATTAATATCAGGTAAAGAAGAGAATATATATATTTCTTGGATGATATTTTATACTTGCACTGGAGTTTTGTAGATGAAGAAGTAGGCAGTACAGGGAAGGCATGTACAGTGACAAAAATCTGGGTTCAGCATCTTTCATCAGATGCTTTGAAACAATTGCAGGATACAGAGTGGATCCAGAAAGAGACCTCAAAGGCATGCTGACGATTTCACTGCTTCATCTGTAACCTTGATTTGGTGGTGGAAACTCAGTCTGCTCTTCAGAAGCTGTATGTTAAAGGCAGTGACAAGGAATTTACGTAAGTGCTGTTTATATTATAAGCAAAATATCTGAAGCACGAGGTGATTGAGGTGAAACTCTTCCAGCTTGCAAACCATGTCATTCTTCCTCGTCGTAAACTGCACAACTCTCGTCCTATTTCCTGTATTGGTGGGAATAGGAATGTGCTAATTCAGTCATTTCCTTTTTGTCTTTACAAATAAAGTGCAGGTCAGGTCAGTCACAAGATTGGTTCTGTGCCATTCCAGTCAATAACAGCTCCTTGCCACCTAGAAATGAGAGCAATCATTTTACATCCATCAGTTAATCAGGTCATTGGAAAGGTAACCCAACACCCCTCAACCACCCAATGTCAGAGAAATTAGGATGGACTCAACTGGATAGCTAATTATTTCTTCTCAAAGGGAAAGGAACAGAATTGAGGTACTTATGCCCCTTAATTTTCGGTGCCCAAGTTTGGAGGTCAGCCTCCTTACCCTCCCTCCACTCTCTTCTAGGCAATAGAGAGTCCTCAGCAGCAGCTGATTCAGAACAGCTACCTTCATGTTGCCAAGGCTGTAGGGAATCTCCAAGATAGGTACAAGAATTAACCCTATATAACCAGAATGCTGGTTACTAAGCAATTTGCACACTCCTATACAGGTAGGCCTCTGATTAGGAACTCTGTGACTCTAAGACCCATCTAACTGGATCATTTCATTTACCAGCCATCTTCGCCCCTGACCTTGAAGTAGTCAATGGCTCACTTTAATGGCAATGTTTTGCTTTTCTTATGCTGAGGTTTTGCTTTTTCTCTGCCCTCATTTCTTCTTCAGAATAGCACTAAAGATGTGCATTGAGAACAATGTTTCCAAATGAGTCCACCACATGCATCTGCACAAATACCTCCCACGTTTTTAATTCCTGGCTTGGTATTGGCTGCTACTACTCAGCTGCACGTTCCAGCAATGTGACCAACACTGGATGCAAAGAAGGTATCAATCCTGCATTTATCACCAAATGTATCTTCAAATCATGGCAGAAGACCAAGATCTGAACCAAGACTTAGAGAAATCAGGATGATGCTCTCCAATGACCTCACTGGGTTGAAGTGAGTCAACATACTGTGCAGTCAGAGTCATTCACTGCATGAATTGCACCCTTGTCTGTGGCATTTCTCATGTTTGTAAGTTCATGGTCCACATCTTCTGAGAACTAAACTATTGCGTTGCCAGGGTCAAGTATTTATATGTTTTGAAAATCTGTCTCAGAGTACATGTGCACAGTAGTAAGACATTAGTGATGGAGTGGAGACAACAGTGAGTTGCCAGAGTGCCTCATTCTTTTTGTCACTGAGGAAAGAATGTGTCAGCAGGGGTATGGCAGCTCAGTCCTTTCACTGAGAAACTCAATTAAGTGTAAAACAAAACCAAAAGCTGAATTCATGTAGTATTCAATACAAAGTCTCAAAGGAAGTGACAATCTGAGGGCTGTTGTGAATTTTTTCCTTCTTTTTTTTTTATTTTGCTGAGAAAATAAAAAGAAAAAAGTTGTAGAAATACTGTCCTCACCCCAGGACTTAGTAGGAATAAACAAGAGTGATGGCTCACATCTTAAGCTAAAAGCAGAATATGTTTTATCTGGGGATATTTGACCTAGTCTGGCATTCACCAGTTGTGGGAGCTGTCCATGAATATCACCCCAGAACAACCAAATGCAAGTGGGAAGTACGATCACCACCTTCCAAACCCATTGGATTTTTTAGGTAATGCCATCAAATCATCCCTTATCTTTGTGTACAATCTTCCCAAGGTACCAGCTTCTATCTCACCAGGGTTATTAAAGCTTTGCGAGGGATCCACAGAGGCCAAAAGACACCAAATGGAATCTGCTCGGAAATTACACTGTACTCTGCAAAAATACTAACGTGCTGATACCATTTTTGCTGTTATGGCTTAAGATGCTGCTAACTGCTATGCAGCGAGGAACTGGACTTTTAAAAAAATATCCTTTTAATAAAGATCTTAAACAGAAAATGATAATTTGAAGCAGGACGCAAGGTAACTTTCTTAACAAGCCTTATCTCCTCTGTTTATTTTCAAACCATTTTAGCTGAGTTGTGTGTAGACTGAAAAGCAGTCTCTGGCTGTTTGCTTCTATGGAGATGGATTCAAAACTTTTTTCACTTATTGAATCTGCACAAGAAAAGGTGTCAAATAGTGAGGAACCTCACCTACAGGTGCTGAGCAATTCTTTTCTTTACAGACAGAAACAAAACTGTCTGGACAATTCAGCATGATAATTTCCCCAAGATATCCTGCTACAATGTAATTCGAATGGAACTCAGATTCTAGCTGCTGATTTAATTATAATTTATCAGATTAGCAACATGAAAAGTACATTTGATCCATCTGGTTCAACTACAACCTCACCCAAGGGTCATGGAGTTAACGGGAACCCAAGAGGAACTGGTTCAGGCCCTGAACAATGCTCAGCCTGGAATAACATTCAGAGAGTATCTCCTGTACTAATCATTTGGTATTGTTTCAGAGCACACCAATAATTCAGGATGAAATGCTCATGCTCTGCTCTCCTCTTATCCACTAAAATTCCACTGGATGTCTCACTTCAAAGCCAAACAGATGAACTAATGTATCATACAGCCCCAATACCACAGAGGAAAGCTGATCCTAGAGGGTTAACAAAATATACTGCTGAATTCAGATTATAATATCGGATCAAAGTTTTATTCCCCTCAGGCAGAGCTAACAGATGTTTTTTCTGCTACTGCAGAGAGATGCCGAGGATCGTGACTGTGATATAAGATTATTCTTCAGGGAAGAATGGGATAAGACGTCTGCACGACATTTCCCAAACAACCCAAGGATGCACATTCCAGACATCTCTTGGTCAGAATCAGACTGCTTCTACAGATGTCTAGGGCTGAAATCCACAATAAAAGCATTTGTACAGACTCTTTGGTTGGGAGCCTGCAGGTTAAAGTGATATGTGTTGGTGATTAGTTGTGCTAGCCATCTGAAGTATTACCTGCTTTAAAGTCAAATCTTGCTCTTCTGACATTTTATAGAATAGGGACTAAAAATATGAGCCTCCTCATTCTGCAGAAGCAAAACAACCCTTCTCTGATAATGATAATAATAATGAAAAAACCTAAATGCAGAAACAGTCTATTCCATATGCAGTTTTCCCTTTGGGAGAGGATAAGAGAACAAACAGCAGACAGATGTTAGGCATATAACTCAATGCATTACAGGACGGCAGTGTCCAGGTACTGGGGTAAACAATGGGTAAGGCTTTTCATAGGTTAAAACAGAACTGAGTCATGCAAATGGAAGGAAAAACCCCGATCAATATTTGGAAATAACAGTTAACCTTCTCAGTTCTGATTGTTCAGACTGTTTAATTCTCCACACTGCTTGAGAAATTGCCCTGCATTTTTTTTATGAGAAAGGTTTGATAAGGAGTTTCATCTTGAATGCTTGGTCAAAATAAGTAACAACTCCTTGCTTGCTCTACTAAAAATTAGTTTAGGAATATTTCCCATGGTTGTACAATAGAAAACATTTCATTTTTATCTTCCAAATTGTTAAAATATCAATTAGTTTGGTTTGTTTTTACTTTTCCTTATATACTGTTTCATAATTGGAAGAAAAAGTTCTTAAAACAAAAATAAAAAATATAATATGAAAAACCTTTAGCAGCAAAGCCATGTTTAAATAAATACGCTCACAACAAATGGAGAATACTGAAAACAAGGAGCCAGACTGATCAGGGTAAATCAGATAGTCCTGATAATGGTACAAACAAAATAAACTGACACTGGAATTTGCTGGTCATTTACTTCTCCAGTAGATTAAAGTGGGGAATTTAAAATAAACAAACATAACTATTACAAAAACTGTGTAACTTTGATACAATGCCAGGAATGGAAGAAATTCTAAGAGCAACATAGTTGCATGAATTAATGCATTATTCACTCCCACTGTGCAGGCTTCCGAGGCTATATATTATTTATTTTAGTTTGTAGTCACGCATACGTGTCACTGTAAGAGAGGAATCAATCTAATCTATGTGTGCAGGGAGCCTGGACTAATGTCACTGCTGTCATGTTACAGGATGCCTCTTCTACTTGTCTGTAATTTTATAAAGGCAGCCCTGCATGAACACACTGTTTGGCAGCCACTGTCTTTTTCTTTTTCCCCCTTTTTTTTTTTTTTTTTGGTGTTTTTTTACAGGACAAATTGTGGCAAGGAAAGGAGGGAAATTACAAGAGAAATCTGAAGCTACTTGGCTTGCTGATTTAACAAGACCGATGTTACGGTCTTTGACAATGAGGCTTTTACTTCTTGCTCCAAAGATATTCAGATAGCGGCTTTCAAAGCTGTGCTGATGGAGTTGATATAAAGCTGATTTTTCTACCCTGTTAAGTTTCTCCATTTTGCATCTTTCCTGTCTTGCTAAACTTAAAATGTTCTATTTAACTTCAGTATGACTTGGATAAACTGCTTAGAAGTCCATCATTTAATATCATATAGACCTCAAAATGGCCATGAAGTTCCTAACATGATAGGAACTAGCCTTGTCTTTAAGGACAGAATATGACCTAAGAATTGCTAAGAATGACTTCACAAAATGGTGTTTTGTGATCTTGAGAAACTCTGTGCTTCCTATAGACACATTTAAAGTTTGAGAAAATTGAGACCACTGAACACAGGGCTTCACGCATCGAGAATGGTACCCAAGTCCCTCAGAGCAATTATATTTTTCAGAAAAGACTGATGAAGATGGAAGAAATTTTCTCCTTTCCTCATTATCTACAATAGGAATCGATAACTTTTGGGAATCTAAGTTTAGATCTATTGAAATCAAGTTGTGCTCTGAAACTGAATTTGGCTTAGTCAGTTCTTGATGATGTAATGAAAGTTCCTTTAAGAATGAACTGAACATCTTAGTCAGTTTGATGTTAACTACAATAACACAATTAAATGTATAATACATATTCCAACACTCTGGCCTATTCAGATCCTTTCTAATTTTAAGCAGTAATTTTTCAAGATTACTTGCTGTAATATTTTTTACCATACTCCAGCCTTGCACATTATTCACATTGATATCTGAATATATCTATATGAAAAACTGTAGTTTCACTTACTTTGTCCTAATACAGTGCTCAAGTGGAGGAGTAAGATCATTTTCTTTATCTTCAGTGCACATCTGAGTTGTGTCTGCAGAGACATATCAGACATTATTAGTGGCTGGAGCATATTTCTATTCATATAGAATACCAAAGTAGCTTCTAGGAACTCCACCCATGGAAGTGACGGAACACCACTCACACTGTAAATCTCCTAGCTCGAAATAGGCATGTACTCACTTTGGATTAAAATACCATGTAAGGCAAGAACTTCTGGTACTCGAATATCATGTCATGGTCGTGTTTATATCATCTGAACAGAGTGAACATAGGCAGGGCCAGGAATGCTCAGAGTAGCTACCATGGTTACAGCTCTTTACAAATAGCATAGGCTTTATAGCTGACCATAGAGTGGACAGTGTGGCACTCATGGCTTTGTCATCTCTTGAACTCTTTTGGCTTGTGGTTTACTGCCTGTTCATGTGATGGCATGCTAAAGGCTGAAAGGAGGTGACTCAATGCAAACTTGCTGTTGGGAATGATCCCCAGATTGTGCCTAGTATTAGTTGTTCTGGGTCAGTAACTTCGCTCAGAATTGTGCTGACTACTTAAAAGTAAGGATGATCACAGGACAGTGTTCAGACTCATGCCCTGACTCAGGTTAGTTTGCTAATATAGAGTTGATTTCAAGGAAAACATGGATTAGAGAGTGAAAAAATATGCTGGAGGGCTGTTATGAGGTTTTTATTTTGCAATTGATGTGATAATTACTAAGAAAACAATTTTTATTACTCAAATACTAAGGAGAGTGGTAGTCCTACCCTAATAGAAATAGAATAGAAACTCCAAGTCCAGTCCAAACTGGGTTAAGAGTCCTTTACCCTGGAAAAGAAGCTTGTCCCTTGACTTCGAGAAAGCAGTGCACGTATGGGAGAAGACAGAATTGTTCTGGATATAAGAGAGCTACCACAGGCTGTGAACATTCTTTTGGGATGGAGAGGCAATTGCACTGTTCCGGGGAAAACAGAGAGGTCAGTGTCTCAGACACTGGATCTGTCAACAGTGAAAGTAGACGCTGAACTTCCCAGAGAGAAAACATCCTGCAACCAGCTTGGATGTCAGTCTGCTCAGCTGTTTCCTGTTTTGGAGTAAACCATTTTAAACTGCAACAGACTAAGGGTTTTTTTTTATTATTATTCTTTTCTGTCCATCATCCAGCCAATGGGCAGGTTGTGAGCAACAAACGATGCCAAGACAGGGTGTAGGATACGGGTTTGCTTCAGTGAGACTGATGTAGACAGGATGGGAGGCAATTACTTCTTACATTCATAGCTGCCAGACTCAGCTATATCTGGGTTCCTCATGTCATAGAGAAGACCTGGCTCTCCCTTGCTTGTTGATCTTCTCAGTACAAATACATGCAGAAAGCTCTGAATGACTGTAAGCATTAGAGTAGTAGGAAATGGACATAAAGTACATAAAGCACTGGCAGTTTTCTCCTAGGTCCTCAGAAACTTAGAAGTACACAGGAATCTTTCAAGTTTCAAAGGGCCTCTTTTACCCTAATACTGAAAAGTTTATAATAGTTCATTAGAGGTCTCCAATAGTATCTGGAACCCTCTAGGAATTCCTGATACCAATTCCTGATTCCTGGATCTTCTCATAGTAAGAAGCAACAACTACTGTCCTGACCGTAGTATTGGTAGTAGGATAGGCATATTCTAAGCAAAGGGTAGTGAGTGTCAGCACAGTTAACAGACAAACCTGCTATCTAGGAAATAAGATGCATACAGGTTCATAAGAGTGAAATTTGAACAGGTAATAACTGAGAGAAGAAATAATGTCCATAATTTAAAGATTAACCTTAGGAAGTGATGTTTTATTAATTACCTTTCCAAAAGACTTTTGCATATTGGAACAATCTCACCTTAACTGTGGGAAAACACTGTTCTGAAAGAAAGAGTCATAATCAATATACCAGCTTTCCCTAGAAGCTGCCTCCAGTATCTGAACCTCTGCTAATTTCACTGCTGTCTTCTGTGGGATCTGCAAAGGGGCTGAGGATGGTGTCTATGGCTCTGGAAGAATCTTCTGAGAAATTCAGTTATATTCTTTTGAGCAATTATTCAGCTGCTTTTTTAAGACATCTTTAAAAGAATATTGAGTTGAAGATATGGCCAAAAATTCCCTATATAAATGATAACATAGGTAGGCATTAACTGTATATATTAGAAAGGAGGAGCAGTATCTCTCTGAGCAGTACAACATGCTCTTTCATACAAGCACTCTCAGTGACATATAACAAAAATCCCAGAATCTCCACTCAGTCCCTAAATAGCTGACAGAAGATGAGCAAAATGCAGAGGGTTATTATTTTAAATACACTGGTCTGTTTTCCTTCTCTGCCTATCAAAATTTCCTACCCCAATGGAAAATGTTGAAGAACCTTTGTCTATCTGGGATAGTATGTTGAACTCACTAGCAGGCATTGCCTGCTTTTAGAAAGGAACTTTCTATTTCTCATCTACATTTTGGCAAATGGTTGAGAGTATGAGAAGCAGGGCAAATTCTCAATGTAAAGTGGCAGTTGCTACTACCCCAAAAATATAATTCTACTCTTTCTTTCTGGCTTTTTTGCATTTCTTACTCAGTGTAATTTCATGATTCCCTGAAATGTGACCTTGATTGTAATCTTCCTAATTATAAACAAGATTCTCATATCAAGGAATTCACCATCTTGCTAGTGAAAAGGAAACAACTTTGCTAACCAGCACTGGTGAGATGTGGTTGTGCAGCACCAAGGACCTCATGTTGTATCTCTAGGTAACACTGCCTAACCCTCATAGCTTCTTGATTTTTCCACAGTGAAAATACCAGTAATACTTAGCATTCTGCTATTTCCATCTGGTACTGTATGCATTGTTTAGATGTATGATCAGTGTTACCTTTTGGATGTAAAGTAATTTCAGTTTTTCTCCAGACCTAACAAAGGATTACTGTACAGTCAGAACAGAAAGAGTTTCCCTGGAATGATGAAATTATTTGCGTTTTGCAGCCTTTTTGCAGAATTTCACAGATAACAAAAGATTTACTAGGGCACATCCCTGGAAGAGGCTATAGCCACAACAAAAAGGTATCTACCTCTCAAGGCAAGTTTAGTCTTTGAAGAGAAATATACAGATATGTCGTAATAGGCTGAACAGTAAAGAGAAAAATGTATACATACTCTGAGTACTTACTCATCCAGAAATCTCAGAGTGCTTGGTAGCTCTGGATTTTGGAAATATTACTGATTTATTACTGATGAAAAGACAGATAAGGACACTTGTTTTGGACTATATGTTACATGGTACAACAAAATAGAAAAAAATTATCTTGATCTCTCCAGTCCTGTGCTGAACTATATAATCTGTGTCACTTACAATGAAACTTTTATCTGGGACAGACCATGTGGGAATCTGTTGGCAACTATAGTCCTGCAAAGGTTAAGCTTTTTTTTTTTTTTTTTTAGGTAATATATAATGTGATCACTGCAATAGAATGACAGAATTTTAATTAAAATAAGAAGATAAATAGCAGGCAGAAAGATTATTGAATTCACCACCAAATCTTGTGAGATGCTAAAGCCTCCAGCATTCCCACCACACCAAGAGTTTGCCACATGACCTCAGTTAGAACATAGAACATGCGTGTATAACTCATCCTCTTCAAGAACCAGAATATAGGTACAAACAAGGAACACAGACAGCTTATTTTTAGAGTGGACTACAATAGAGTGGCTCCTTAAGATTGAGAAGGAATTTGATTAGATTGTATAAATATATTGAAGGAAAGAAAACAAAAGATAAGTAGGATATTATTAGCAAATAGGAGTTTAGTGATCAAGAATATCTTAATATGGGAAGTTTAGTGATTAAGAATATCTTAATATGTCAATAAGTAGGAGCTTTCTAAGCAGCAAATACTTCTTGTCCAAGTGCCTTCCAGTTGGAGAAATCTGTAATTACTGTAAAAGCAGCTGCATAATTTGGTATGGTTTCCTGAAAGAATGAGTGTAAGAAGTTGGAAGATCCTTTGCATGCTTGTGTTTCTAGGTATGCTTACAAGCAGGTAAGAAATTAGACTTTGTTAGCAGATTCTTGCCATCTTCTGAAGTAGCTGGTTTTGAAGGCAAGGATTTCATGCTTCCTCACCCTCTCTGCTCATTTTACTACAGGCATGTAGGGTTGAGGAGCAGGAAAGTTGCACTTTTGTCTATAGAAACGATGTGAAGGGTATGGGAGTAGTTAAATGTGGTTTATAGTCCTGGGAGCATGAATAAGCCAGATCACACTCTGTTCCTTGGAAATGTGTGTCACTGAAAGATTTACCAGTCTGTATAAAGTAGCATATGCTCACTTTTAACCCTCTCAGGAGCTTATCCTCAAAATTTCCTTGTGAAATATAATTTCCCAATTAATAAACAAAGCTAATTATGGAATTTAGGAAACAGGCATAGAAATAATCTTTAATGTCTGAGACCGTCATTGTTTTTATTACTGTATTCTTCTTTCTGATGTGATGCTGTTGCCACCACCAGAGATGAAATGCAGAGTTACTGAGTTGTACATACCAACCGTTAACCGTATTTCTTCTTCCTGGTTGGCCAAGCCATCATAATAATATAGATCAAATCTCTGCTCTGTTTTCCAGTCACCTAGTAAATCCTTTTCCAAACAAAAAAGCACACTGAAGTGGCTTTCACTGCATACCAACCAAATTGGGTATTTAGGGGTCTTCAAGTAACAACCAACCTAAAAGAAAGATACAAAACAGTAGAAAATCATGGGGGGCAGGGGAAAAACAATTCATTGTGGAAAACATGAGATGTATAAGATCACTTACTTATTATAGTCTACAAACATTAATGAAGGCTCATTATATACTGCTGATAAAGCAGACCAGGATAGTTTTGGTAAATCATGGAACACATAAAGCAAGTATCTGGTCTTGAGTTACAGGCAGGTAATGAAATCCAGCTGTAGTATCCTTACAGCAAAAAGATCATATCCCAGATGATCAGAACCACAAGAAATCCAAACCTCTGCAATAGCTATGAAACCACAATGAGTTTAGGTCAGGAATGCTACATGAGATCAATAGGAGACCGTGTTCTTATGCAACAGTACGTGGAAGCCAGGCTAGAGAATTTATAGGATCTCAGGTGACATGATACAAATCTGTGTGGGCAACTCAAATGACCCCTAAATCTTTTCTTGTATTAAGAAAATAATACATTCCCTTCATTTCAGCATCTTCTTCTAGCTTCGCAGTCCAGATAAGTAAAATATTTTCATCTACTAGAAGAAAGCAACAACAGAAAGACTTGCTTTTGATTCATTATTCTTAAAAATAAAATATTCTCAGCTGAAATGGTTGGACTTAATGATCTTAAAGGTCTTTTCCAACCTAAATGATTCTATGAAAAAAAAATCAATTATTTCTTTACCAGATGCCTTTCCTTTGAAATTTTGAAAGTATCCTTACTTATAAATATCCTAAATAGTCTGTACTAAATTGCATAAAAAATATTTTCTTATTCATTACTGATTTGAACTATTATTCTTAAATCTACCAGATATTTTAAAATGTGGGCTACTACAGCAATTCTTTGGATTTGGAATTTCTTCTATCTATGTATGTATCCATTTATCAGTTCAATCCATTTTTTCTGCTGCTTCACCTCATAGTCTTTAAGGTTCAAGTCCAGCAAAAGATTGAGGCTAGTTTTATACATATTTAGGCTCATATCTATAATTTCTCATGGAATTTATGTTTTAAGGTAGACATATACATGCTTTAATACCAAGGGGAACATATCTATGGTTTTGAAACTTAATATATGCTGATATAAAATGAGTAATGGAAGATTCCTGCATCCCCTGAGGTCAGCAAATATGTTGTAGTGTGTTCTTCACCTCACACTTATGTGTTCTGAGACAGATACCATCTTCCTATTGCATGCTGCTGCTTTAGAACTGCAGTATCAGTTAATGATTTTAGCCCCTTCAGTAGTAAATAATAGAGCAAAAATAGTGATTAGATTGTTTAATGTAGCAAAGAAACCTTATTTCTCCCAGCTGGGATTTTAATATTCAGCTACAACAGATACTTATTATTAGCTATATTCCTGTCATTGAAAGCTGTATTCTAAGTTCAAAATAATACTGGGGTTTTTTTTCTGCAATTGAATTGGTTTTTGTATCTTTAATAAATTGCTCAGGGAAACTAAAAACTAAAATAAAACTTTTTGCTTTCAGTGGAATGTTTCTGACTACAGCTCTGCTTATTACTCATAGAATCATAGAATCATAGAATCATAGAATCATAGAATCATAGAATCATAGAATCATAGAATCATAGAATGGTTTGGGTTGGAAGGGACCTTAAAGATCATCTAGTTCCAACCCCCCTGCCATCAGCAGGGACACCTTCCACTAGACCAGGTTGCTCAAAGCCTCATCCAGCCTGGCCTTAAACACTTCCAGGGAGGGGGCATCCTCAACATAGTAGACAGAATCACTACTGTGCAGGATGCTGTTTACAACCATCTTTATTTTATCCCCAGTTTTAGGTATCCTTTGCTAAACAGATACTGCTGGTATGCAAAATAAGGAATGACAAAAAAGTGTGCAAATATATTTGCATAGAAATATAAGATCAGTTTCTACCTCCATAATAAAGATACATGGATCAAAGAAACTTTGCTAGTTTAGAGGTTCCACTAGTTTTGAAGAGGCTTGCATAGTAATATGGTAGGTGATACAATCTACAGAAATCATCTGTTTATTGCTATCTTCACCTTTACCAGGGATTTAAATCATGCCTCAGCATATGCAGTGGGTGCTCGTGGAAACTGTCAGACTTTTAAGAGAAAAATTCTCATACATGTTTCTACATATAGGTTTGCAGATGCAGCTTCTACAGTACAGCACTCAGTTCTTCACCTTGGGTATGCAGGTGTAAATGCCACCCAATATACTGCTAAAAGGCAGAAGCTGACATATGTGCTGTTGTAAATAAAAGTCTAAACAGCATAGTAAGTGATAAAGAGTCTGTGGGTTTGGTTTTTTTTTTATTCTTGAGATTTAGAATTTATATCTGAAGTGTTATATGAGTACAAAATAAATTATCTTCCCCAATGAGAATTTCTTCTGGTGTTAGGTAACAAGTCTAAGCTAATTAAGTAACTGTTCCCTGACTCATTACTTTGCTAATATCTATTTAAAACAGCTTTTTATACAACAGTTTTGGTTTTTATGTAAATTCTTGGCTTAAAAGTACAGAAAATATTTTACAAGCTTACAAAAATATTCATAAGAGGAGCTATCAAGAAGGGAAATACGCAGATGCAACAAAAGATGGCAAATTAGAGGGATACGGATGAAAAGATTCGGTCTTATAAACATGCATATTTTAGTGTGCAGATAAATCAAAGCCAAAAAGGAACAGAGGAACAGCCAGTCTTCTTCTAAAAATGTTCTTCCTACGTATGTCTGCTAAAGTAACTTCCAAGCTTCATCAAACAACATTTTACAAAACAAGATCAGAGATACAGAACTGCTTCAAAGCACACATCCACTCCAATTCTTACTCACATGAACAGTCCTATTGAAGTCAGGACAAATTGTTCAAATGAGTAAGGTCTGTAGGAACATTTTCCAAATATGTATAGTTTTCAATTACAATGCTTGCAGAAGAAGGCGAGGGCATGAACTTTCAAGACAATAAGGAGAGTATAAAAACATTGCAGGTCAAATCCTCATCTCCTACGAAAAGGGAGAAGTCTTCATTTCAGTTACATTAATTATACTAGTTGACGATTAGCTGCTGCCTTTAACATCAAGTTGCATTCCAGCTGTTGGCTGGTCGCTGCAGGTTTGCTTTTCCCCACAACCACTGGTCACTAGCATCACTTTCCTGGGGCTTCTGGCTCTCCAGATACCCCTTATTATTCCTACACTCCAGTTTTAAGGACAAGCAGCATAGAATGTTTTTTATCCACCAGGCTAAAATTCCTTCCTCTCCCCAAATATGTTACTTTGTCTAGACTTCCTATAAGGAACATCCTCTCCCATAGCATTCCCCAAATCATGTCCAGATTTTTTCTACAAAATATATATGGAACCATGCTATTGTGAGGATTCCTTTGCCTCCTTCTTCAAGCACCAGTTGTTGAGTGGGCTGAAAGTATGTCCTCATTTAACTGATCCAGCTGGTGAGTGGCCAGTGCTTCTTCAATTGCCTTGGCCAGGTTGGTTGGTGTTAGTGATCCTGGAATATAACAGGACCCTGAAGCAGGACAGGGAAGAAAAAGTATGAACAATGTTCTGACTCCTCAGGAAACCCTTTAAACTCAGAGTGAATGTCATCCAGTAAGCGCTTGCCAGAGACTGGGGCCCTACTTTCCAGCTGTTGTAATCTGCCCTATGAATGTAATGCTGGCTCTGACTTCCAAATGCAAATCAGGGATATGTGACTTGAATCTGTTTTATTAAATATTATTATTTTTGTTAAGAGCTCAACAGCTGTATTTCTACTTTGCAGAACATAAAAATAACCTTTTTTTTTCTGCTTGCAGTATCATAATGCATTAAAAAGTAATTGTGCATTGCTATTCAAATATTTGTTTTCAAACATGCTCATTAATCTTCTTCAGCAAAAAAAAAAAAAGGAAAAAGGGGAATGAATTAGGTGTCTTTTCATGATGCATTTTTTCAATTCCTATGGAGGCTCCACTAACCCTATTCCTCTGGCTTAGAAATCCCTTAAGAATGCTCATAAATTTCAGGGACACAATTCTCATCTTTGGAAAATGTCAAACTTTCAAATGCAGGCACCTTCAAAGGGCTCATTTTCAACACTATGGGTGGTCTTTTTCCACATCTGACTTCAGTGTGCATTTGCACAATGGTGAAATTAAATCTACAGACAAATATTTATTACTGGAGAATTATGTCAATATATCTGCCAGAATGAGAGTATGGAACTTCACCATTCAGATTTTATTTTCTCACTGAATAAGGCTATCTTTTGACATGTGTATACCAAAAGACACAAACAAGAAATATAGCCTAGATTCTGTGTCTCTCAGACTCCATCAAACAATTTCTCTTGAACAGAAACAAACATTAGGTTATCATTCCTATGCAGTGGCCACGATTCCAAGAAGAAGAGAAGATGATATCTAAACCAAGGGAGATCACTGGGTATGGATAATGTGGTGGCATTTTTCTCCAGGAGTTTTGTTCTCATTTAACATAATTTCATGTCCTTGCTTGTTGGACTTTTTTTTTTTTTTAATTAAAATTACATTCTGTTATAGTGGAAACTTCAGTCATTTCTTGTTTTATATTTGTTCACCTGATTACAGCTAAATGCATATTTCCCAAAGTAATCATACAGTGCAGTACTCATGCCCGTGCGATTCCACAAAGGTCTAGGTTGTGTCAAACTGAGTAATTGCTAGATGTACTGAATCCAACAGGATTGATAGACAAAAGGATAATTGCAAAAAGCTTTCACAGTCACAGGCCACAGCTTATTGTTTGTTCTGTCAACATTGTTTCCCTGCAATGACCTTTACTGAATTAATATTAAACAATGTTCCAACAGTGTTAGGACTGAAGTATCAATGGTGTAAAACCAGATACCCTTGCAATAGCCCTTGGGTGATCAAGAACACCACTGAATCAATTCACCTATTCCACCAGCACAATTAAAACACCAGGTCACCCATATTACAATTATATTTGCATAAGGTTAAGGGATGCTGTGAGGGTAAAGTTATTGGCATTAATACATATTTTATTTCAATCAGGTTAAGAAAAATAGAATTAATGTTCACAATATCTGACATTCAGAGTATCCATAATTTAATGACTATGTCATGTTAGGCAAAAATTGAAGTGTTTTTAGCCAGATATTTATAAATTGTAGTAGAAAACACTACTTCTATGTGAAAGCCCTAGATAATTTTTCTGTAGCTTTGAATTTTTTCTGTTGTAGAAAATCTTACTACAGAAATATTTCAGGA
>NW_010328243.1:2159-12968 GCF_000700745.2 Antrostomus carolinensis | reverse complement strand
GGGGAAGGGCAACATTAATGAAGAAAAAGAATAGAAAGAGATGTGTGCTCAATCCTAAAATGACCAAACCAAAGAAAAGACTCCTTGAAAGCACTAGCTTTTGACTAAAGTTCTCTTATGCAGTCACAATATAAAAGAAGACAGCAGTTGTGACAAGGCAAATAGACCTCAGGGTGCCAGGTAGCCTCAGGATCTTTTCTTTATCCTTGTTCCATTCTGCTGTTTTCTGGCCTGTCCCGTCAAGTGAAGAAATGTTGAGGGAGATTCAGACCCTCATTCAAACTTCAGCACTTTGCCATTCCCTCAATACACATGGAGGAGTTTATAATTCACTTCAACAAGTTACTTCACTGCAATGATGAAGATAGGTCAAGATTCAGTCCACTTAACTCTTCAGCATCTGTTTCTAGGCTCTCTAACTTAGGTTGGCCCCTAGCTTAGGCTGGCTTTGGCTGTCTGTAAAATCAAACAAGGAAGAGATGGGTATTGTCAGAAATTTGGACCCCTTTGTCCATCAGCTACAAAGGGAATTGGTGGGACTCTTACCTGAAGCAGTTTCAGTCTATAAAGGACCTAAAGTTAGATGGGATAAATCCAGATCCAAATGCAGGTATCTATAATCTAGAGACATGTGGAAAATATTTAACTTATCATTTTCTGGTTTGTCTGTTTGCAAAGCATGCAGAACTCTTAAACATGTGGGATTTGTTATTCTTATTGTCTTAAATAAAAATTGTGATTCTATTTTATTTCGAAGGAGGTTGACAAGAAATCAATGCCAATCTCCCAGCAACCGTGACTAGCCTCTGGGAAAATAACTGTCCATGGATAAGTAGAAGGACAATAGGACTTCATTAAAGAAAATTTCATTCTCAGGCTACAAAGGGAGATGTGAAAACAAGGAATGAACAACAGACTTTTTAACTGGTCAATGCCTTGTCAGACTTGTTTCAGTCAAACTTGTACGTATCACATGGTTTTGCCCACAGTGGTATTCACAAATGTCTTATATAAATAGCAGGGTCCCTTGCTGAACACATCTACATGGCACAATATCTACCACATACTCATTACTGAAAAATAAGTGGAAAATTAAAACCAACCATCAATTTCCATTTTGCTCATGCATATTTTTGGTTGGTTTCTTAAACGAGATGGTTAAAAAATTCTTTCTAAACCTCCCCCTCCACAACCCAACCAATGACCTGGCTTGAATCCAGTCCATCTGACTGAGAAAGGTGCTTGTTTAGCAGACATATTTCCCAGTGAAGAGGGTTATAGGAAGGACGTTCCACAGGGCACATAAACAGGTGAGGTGCCAGAAGACAGAGTATGTGTGCTGAATTTAAAAATTCAAGTAGGCCTCGTTATAGCACAGAGTGTGCTGGTTTCATCAAAAGGACCAAAGATAATATTTCCCATCTGTGGAATTTTAATGAATAAATTATGTTTATTTATTTTTCTCTCTCTTTTTAAAAGAAATAGGAAAAATGAGCATAACTTCTTTGTCAGTGCCACATTCTCTCTTCATTTTCAGAAATGCAAAAACAGAAAAAAGCATTAGTCTCTTGAAATGCTGACAGCTGAGGTAGAGACTTGGACATTGTCAAAAATCAGAGTAGGGTGAGTTTAGGAGGTCAGATAATAGGAGGTTTAATTACTATAGCAGGACAGGTTAAAAGAAGGAGAGAAACAGTGAAGACAAAGAACCAGAATCAGAGTTTCAAAGAGACAAATAACCTTGAATACTTCCATTACTTCATGTACAACAGCACATACCTAAAGTGGCTTCAAAAAGCATTTCAGAAGAATGGCCAAATTCATCAGTCAGTATCACACTAATTAATTAATTTTATTCTAAAATGACAGATTCAGAAGCTCTGTACTGTCTTCCCAGTTCAGACACTAGCTTACTGGATGATTTCTTGCGATAAGTACTTTGTCTTTTGTTCATCTGTTACCTCCTCGGTAATATAGTAATGATACTTGACTTTTGCAAAGCACAGTCCTATTTATAGGAAATGGCATATAAATGTTAAATATTGTTATTATCATTATTAATGATAATACTTATAATAATAATAGTAGTATCTTTAAAATTCTTCAGATGAGACTGTAGATTATTTTTCTTTTTTGTCACTGTTAGTTTCTTAAATGATCTGTTAAAAATACAAAGAGCATCTGTTTCCATCTGTTTCTACTTTTAACATCACAATAATTTTTGAAAAGAATATCTTATCATTCAAAGTCTTTTCAACAGCAATTTTAATGCAGCATTAAGGCCAAAGACCTTGACCTAAATGCAGGGACTTTTTCACTCACAATGTCTATAATTGGTTGTGCCTCACCCTTTTCTCTGAGGTCTTGTCCTTGCTGCAGAAACGATTCAGCTTCCCTGAGACTGCTGCTAAACTGCTGCATGCTGCAGCCCAGCAAACAGAGGAAAACTTGCACCAATTTTATGTGGGCTGACCAGCTTCTGGAAATGTTTCTTTTGCTTAAAGAGCTCCAAAGGAGTCCCAGGAAACCTAAAATCTTAATTTAGGCTTCTTAGTTAAATGTGTAAGATCAGATGGAATTAACATAGCTTAAATATGGCCTTAGTAAGAAAGAAATCCAAAGATGTGTAACCTGCCTACTGAAAAGTAACAGAATTTGACTTTTAGCTTTTTTGCATTAACATATGGAATCTCGCTATGAAACTAAATGTTTGCACATGAAATATACTGAATAAATCCATCTGTCATTGTGAAACAATTCGCAGTAAGTAATTACATTACAAAAAATATACTGAGCACGGTGATATGTTAGGTCCAAGAGTGATGATTAGATATTAACAATTCCAGACAAATTACATGAAGCACACGTTTTTCCAATCAGCACATATAACAGATTCAGCATGATCTACTGAAAGAGATTACTGGATCAGCAACAAAGGGATTCTTCAAGCCATCACTGGGAAAAAAAGGGACTGAGCATTTTGTTTCAATTTGCTACTGTTGAAGTTTGACAAAAGGATTAATTCAGTTCTCCTGCCCTCATGATATTTTCAACCCAGAAGACATGCCAAGGAAATTGTGGATTATATACAAATAGTCCACATTTTAAACAAGGGAGATAAAACGGTATAGAAATCTTTCTCTATGTGGATTTACTTCATCTAGCGTGGAATCTTGCATATCTCTTCCTAAATGTGTTGGCAAATGGAAGAAGTCTAGAGTGGAGCAATAAAAATAAGCTTTGGACAGGATGTACTGATGAAAAAGGGAGGAACTGTTACATCAGCTTGCAAATGTCTAGCGGATGGGGATGAATTGTTTAGGGGGGCAGGCTGGACTAGAAGTAAGAATTATAATCATAGGAAACTAAGTAAATGAACAGTCAGATTTAATATGAGTACATTAGCACAAGCTGTGTAGTAGATACCAAAATCTCAACATAGCAGGTACCTCCAAATCTCTATTTGCACTTCCTCATATTTTAAAGTAGAGACGTGTGAGAAAAAAGGTAAGATTACAGTTATATGCACTACATTCAACTAAGAAATAGCCATCTGAACAAAAAGGCAGGAACTTTATGGATACAGATTTTTAAAAGAAAGCCTACTATATAAAAGGACATAAAAATATCCTTAAATATTCCCCTGAGAGATTGGCTGGATATGACCTAAAGGGAGTTTTCCAACTCTTATGTCTGTGATTCATCATATATCATCCACAGGATTTTCTTACTCCTGGAAACAACAAAAAAAAAAAACCCACCAAAAATGACAGTCCTTTTCCATTACTGGTTTCAGTTACCATCCTCATAGTCACAACGTAACTGGACGTTCAATCCACTTACCGAAACAGAGAGGAAGAAAAGAGTCACTTTGAAAAACTTACAGGCAAATGCTATTATCACTTCCACTACTCCAAACTATTAGTAATATTTATTTTTTTCAAAATATTTCTAAACTTGTATCTTTGTAACAGAAAGCAGAATCTAGCTCTTTATGCTGAAGCCACAATGGAGACACCCCAGGCTTGAGGTCAAAGTCCACCAGAACCTGACTTTTGTCCTAGTCCTAAGGCAGGCACTGCAGCCTGCACAGAGGAACACGAACTGAAACGTGGAGGACTCGCAGATGTTCTTAATAAAAAGCAAGACAATTTGCATCAGAAGCCTAACTGGTGTAGTCTGAAAAAAAAAGGAAACTACGTCTACTGGAGTTTCTGTAACTGATTAAGAGTCACCAGCTTGGAAAACAGATCACTGCTCATGAGTGCAGCTTCCATGCAAGAGCACAGTGGTAGAAGAAACAAACCCCCTTCACCGTATAATTTGCAAAATAAGTGGAAGACACTGTCTGATTCACTGGGTAACTTTTTCTTTTATTTTTAGAGGGCAGATGGAAAAGAAATAGCTCTTACCTGCACTGTCCTCACTTACCATTTTGCTACTTAGAAGTCATTGTCCTCACTACAGAATGGAAAAAATGCTACAGTAGTGCATAACCATTTTTTGAGGTTTTAAATGTTACATTGTTTATAGAAAGGGACAAGGAGCTTGAACTAGACACAAAAGCTAATTTACTTTTAGTCCAGTTTGTTCTGAATTAATCTGATTTGGATACACTGATATGCTGTCTTTACTGAATTTAAGCCTTATTATAATATTGTGACTAATGTAAAGGATTGTATTAATTAAAAATAACAAAAATTATAATTTGCTAGTAGTAGAAAAATGTAACTGGCTTTAGCCATATGGGAAACAGTTAAAATCAAGCTTTGTTTTCAGTCACACATTTATATTAGATCAGTACAAACAAATTATTTGCTAATCACTTTCAAATTTTTATAGAGGCACTGACTGCAAATCCAGATGGGACCATCACAATTATCGAATCTTGCTTCTAACACAAGCAACAGAATTTCAAATAATATCCTTGCATCAAACACAATATTGTCTATTTAAGACAGAATATGTCTTTAGAAAAGATGTTCATCTGGATGACAATGTCTGTTGATGGAGAACCAGTGAAATCCTTATAGAAGATTTTCCAGAGGTAAATTAATGTCTGTCACTTCTTTGAAATTTTTGACCTAGCTTTTCACTTGCATTATGATTACAATTAAAATACTAATTTCAAGGATATGTTAAAAGGAACATTCCCTTTATATTGACAGCTATTTTAATTGTCTATTATTTTCTTTACTGCTAATACAATATGACCACCATTACAGCATGGAGCAGAGGATTCAATCAGTCTGGGTCCCTATCAAATAGGAACTTGTGAAAAAACTGAATACTTTGAGTTTCAGCTCCAGATTCAGCTTATATGCACATGACTAAGATATAAGTGTCTGCAGGTGAGCTGGGTGTCTCAACTCCTCTATAATCAGTGGAGATCTAGTGAACACAGACAGAGGAACTTGGTAAGCTTAACGTAGAATACACATCCTAGTTCGTGTATACAGATCTATACAGTAGCCACTTAAATAGAAGTATGTCAGTCTGTAAGCTGACTCCCACTTCAGGAGATCACTTAGAAAACAACACAGGCACGTAAAATTTGAGATGCTCTAGACTACTCAAGTCATTTACCAAGGGCTGGCAGTTGTGACATTGAGCCTGCATCCAGAAGGGAGACCACACTCTTGACTTGGGGCATCTAAAACAGCACTAGAGGGAGCAACTGAATCAAGTCCATAATTTCCTAGCTGCTAAACTCACTCCAAGCCAATTTTAAATATAATTGTTTTCTTTTTAATTAAAATCAGAAGAATGGAAATCATACCTGACAAACATCATAGTGCTCGAAGAGAGACAGCAAACCAATATCACTGCGGCTTGTGATCCCTTTCAAAATTGTGATATTGCCATTTCCAGAGTCCAGCTCTATCACATTGTTGAAAACATTGGACACAGCTTTGCCAGTCAAAAGCAAGTTCACCAATTCCTGTTTGTGACATGTTTAAAAACAAACAAAAAAACAAAAAAACCCACTAGTTAAACACCATGTCTCTACCAGACATCAGTAGAGAGTTATTTAAGATTGATAGAGTTACACATGTACCAGACCCTTAATTTATGTGGTGGCTTTAAGTTTAGGGTTAGGATTAGGATTGTTTATAAAACTTTTTCCAGATATTTTTGGGAAAGTCTACTCATAAAGTATAATGAGGAAATATGAGCTGAGTTTTCAATGTTCCTCTTTCCAGAGGCAAACTACTGATAATCAATTTACTCTTACATCCAATTCTCAAGCTTCTTGTATTAGTGTTGGGTGTTTTTAAAATTAAAATATTTTGGTGTCCTTTTTTGTCTACAATGAAAGCTAAAGCATGAATTATATAAATTTAAAGCCTGTACAGTACTATCTGATATTTCTGCTTGTGTCCAGTGATGTATTTTGTATGTTGAACAAGACCTTTTTTCTCACTGATTATTTGTGGATGAACTTAAGTCTCATTCCGTACAACATTCTCCCATATGGCTTCACATCTGGTCCATATAACTAATATACTTATTAAAGTAGATTGTTGATTATTTCTGCTCCTACCCAACTTAAGGATGAGTGTGTCAGAGGCTACATACATGTGAAAGGGTGTGTGTGTGTGCAAGTGCACATGTGAGTGTGCCTAAAGTTCAAGGAACTAGAGATTTTGTTTAGCATAAGATCCTGCAAGGGCCAGCTAGGATGTAACAGTAGGCAACAACCAGCAGACTGTGCTATAGCAACGAACCAGCTAACTATTAATAAATAACATGTGTCAAGAAACATGAAGGGCAATAATAAGAAGAAAGCTTCCAGAAAAAATAATCCAAATTACCATGCCCAAAGACATGAGTAACACTGGTATTGCCAGTTCAGACTTGATTTTAAAAATACTGCACATATTTATAGCCCCATGTTTCTCCTGAAGGACTTCCCAAAGTTGTTTTTTGGACTTCTACTCCACCAGTGATGTTCCACCACATTCTTGAGGAATCACTGTGTAACCACAGTATAAAAGTCTTTTAGCAGCAGTACAAGAGAAGAACACGCAGTTTGCCTTTTGCAGCCAAAATGGCAGTACATTTAATAGTTGTGGACCATACTGACACCAAAAAACTGCCCTTGTCCCACCTTTGGGGGAATTCATGTCTCAGAATTTTGGGATCTACATTTCACTTATGTGTCCAAGGCAAAGCACTTCCAATTGGATGGATGCCCTTGCAGGCCTAGAGCCAGTGAGAGACATTTGGTACAGAACACAAGCTGAAATTTACACTACATAAAGTTGTGGTCCTAATTGTCAGATAGCAATTCAGACTGCTTATTTTCAAGCACCACATGTCTTTTAGACACACAATAATAAGTCAGTGTCTCCAGTTTGAAGCACTAGTTAGCTTCAGTTAGCATCAGCTCAGTTAGCTGGGCAGTGACCATTTACAGAGGAGCTCACATGTAAATATGAGACATGTAACCTTGTCTACCTTTCTGAAATGGTAGGGAGGAAACATAGTTTGCAGTATCAGCAGTATCTCAGCACTAAAATCAACTAAAAAGTTCAAAAGAGGCAGATGAGAGGAGTATGGACACATGCACACAGATACAGACACATGTGGACCAGAAACCAGGCCAAAAAGCAGAGGCTTGGAAAGCAAAGACAAAAATATGCAAAAAACATGAGGAAAAAAGAATAAAGGATTAAGGTATTTGACATTATTGGGAAAAAGGAAAAACATTAGGAATTTCAAATAAGAAATGCCATCTCTACCAAGAGGTCAGTTCACAGCTGTTCATGTGGAGGAATATGACATCCCCAAGACTGCACGCTTACCTTACCTGAGTACAATAGCCATGGCTGCCAATCAACCGATTCGTAAGCACATCAAAATCATTGCGCACCCTGCAAAGGAGTGGTGAATACAATTAAATTTAAATACAATTGCTTCTTTTCATTAGACTTAACATGTCTAAATCTTGGGGTAGGGGAAAACCCAAAGTGTTTCCCAGCCATAAATATAGCTCTATATTTTGAATTCCTTTCAAGGTGATTTTTTTTGCACGGCAAAAAATAAAGTGTATATATCAACGAAACCTGTGGCAAGCAGACGTTCGTTAGACCTAGACTAAAGAAAATAGCCGTAGAGGAGAAGGGAAGCCATTGTCACCACTAGTTAGAATGTCAGAAATTAGAACTACTGGACTACTTGTCTTACAGAATTACAGAATCACAGAATGGTTGAGGTTTGAAGGAACCTCTTCAAGTCACCTTGTCCAAGTAGGGCCACCTAGAGACAGTTGCCCAGGACCAGATGGTTTTTGAATATCTCTAAGGAGGTAGACTGCACAAACTACCTGGGCAATCTATTCCAGTACTCAGATAAGATGTTCTCACAAATGCATGTACTTGTTTTTCTTATCATCAATACTTGGAATATATCCACAAACTGAAGATGATATAATCTATACACTATATTGTCCATGAAAGAAGAAGAAGAAAAAAGAAGAGTCTAAGTGTACACATTTATAACACCACTGTGTGGTCCCTTCTTATATTTTACGACATCAAAGGGAAAAGTTTGTGAAATTGCATTATTCATAATTAAGGACTAGTATCTCCCCAAACTAAGTTCCCTCTCCCATAACTCCTGGAATTACTGAACGAACTAGTGATTGGGTGATGACCTAAAAAATAAAGGTTATATCTGTATCCTACAGATATAATGTAATTGCAAACATTATTTTATATATAAATAAATGTCTAATCTAGTTTTAAGAAAAAACAGTGTAATATTTTCTGGGACAGCTATGGTAATAAACACAGATTAATTCTATGATTCATAAAAAAAAGCTATTTCCCTTTAGTATAAAATATGTTGATCTCAATTGTTTTGACTACATCCTTATTTTGGTATTGCTACAAAGCTAGAGAGAGTGCCTGAATGACCATTAACTAAAACTTTGTTATTCTATATATATCTGGTCTCTTCACTCTTATTTGACTTGTAAAATCTTCTATACACCCAAATAGTCATGTTTCCTGTCAATTATTTAAAAAAAGAAAACATTTTGTTTATCATAAATAGTTGAAGTGATGTAGTTAGAGTAGAGCTAGCTAGAAATTTCCCTTCAACACTGATATACATGCTCTGTTAAAAAAAAATTAAAATGATTTATTAAGTAAAAAGCAGGGACATTCTCTGTCTTCATCCCAAACTTTACATAATTATTTTCTCATGAGATTTCTTTTAATGCCAAAATCAGAATGTAATATATGATTTATATATATATGTACATATATATATGTATATATATATATAAGATTTCCAGCACTAACGATACTTGAAATCATTCAAATCAAGTGATAACTATTGAATCACAATTCCCTTTTTAAAAAAAATATTTCAAAGATAATTTACAAGTTAGTCTCAATCACAACAAAATGCCACAATAACATCTCTTGCTAGCGTGAAATCAAAGAAAAGATGACAGAAAGTGTGCCTGTGATATGGAAAATTCTCTCATGTAACATTGCAAGGAATGGATGAGGTGATAATAATCTTTGGATTTCAGCCATTTTTTAGTTTTAGAAACAGTTTCATCTTGAAAACGCCATAGCCTTGTTTGAAATGAGTAGACTATACAATATGCGTCAGTTAGGGACGATGGGACATACGACAAAGACAATAGGAGGAAGTTCTAATTTCATCTGTAGGTACAAACAATATGGGAATTTAGAGGTGTATCTCAGATTTTCAAGAAGAAGAACATCTGCCTTTCAAATCATCTCTGCTAATGAGGAAACAAACATCAGGCATATAGCTACGAGATTTACACCTATTCTAAATGGTTTCAAAATTATTATTCATACCTGCCAAAGACTCGCCAGCTTCTGTGCAGGTGTATTTATTGTGTTATAAGAAAAGGTGTCAGCTTTTAAGTGCAAGTACATTTCACACATTGTAAAAACATCAGATAACGATAACAATGTGGTTTGTTTTCTGTCAGGCTGTGAAGACGTCCATTGATGACAAGCAAATACGAAGTGTTTGTTCATTCTGGTGTCTGGGCTATCAGATGTCAAAACAGGCATAATTAATAGGTCATTAGTATCAATACTACTTTGTCTCTGCATGGAATTTTCCATTTATAATTTTTAAATCACTTAAAAACAGAAAACACTATTAATTTTAAGCCAGGAGACTTTTAACTATCCTGGTCATCATCAGACAATAAGTTAAATGCTTGGCTACTGAATCCCTCCTTAATTTACAAGCCAAGGCAGCAAATACAATCAGATTAACATACTTCCTAATATGCATAAAGCAATAATTTCAGCTTTTGCTGTGTTTCAGTTTTTTCCTGGGACCCTTGAATTACTGAATTTTCCATTCATCAGTGCTGGAATTGCTTAGTCCAGCTTTTCTGCTATCTTGAAAAAACCTGGATGCCTAAATAACTTAAATAACACGGCAAAACCCATCTCCACGTAGTTTATTAATTTTGTACTGTTCTTTTAAAATATAAAAAAAACCCCTTTCCTACCACCACCACCACAACAGGGTGATCAGGGTGAGGTATATGTATCCTGGGACTGAACTTTTTGTTCAGCATGCAACCAAATTTTTTTTTTTTTTTTTCTCACATTATTATTGCATAAAACAAACACCATTATGTGGCAAAACCAAAAGATGTGTAAGGTGGCTTCAGAGCAAATATCTACTTTACAGCAACTAGAGAAATCTCACCAGGACAGAAATCAACAAAATAAATCTGTTGTGAATTATACATATTTTTTCATGTTTTCTAATTTCGCTGGTTCTAGGGCAGGAATG
>NW_010328243.1:0-2148 GCF_000700745.2 Antrostomus carolinensis | reverse complement strand
ATGCCTGAAATAGCCTTTCCAAAAAATATCATTACATATTATAAATCTCACTTTATCTCCACACTCTTGTTGGTGATTCTGTTAATCTTCATCCTTTGTGAAATGGACAGTTTCAAGCTATAAATAATACATTTATTAAGTACTGAAGATGTATAAATGTCCTGAGCTAAACCTTTGACTGCTCTGAATTGTCACAGCCACACTGACACAACTTGCTGACTTCAAGGTAGCCAGTTCTTATTAAGAAACTGCCTCATGTTGTCAATTCATTCATCCATTCTGGGATATACAAATTCTAAAAAAAATATATATTCTAAGAGTTTAAGACAGATGGACAAAAATACTAGTTAGAAGAAACTGTAATGGCAATATAAACCTTAGCACTGATGGTGTATTGATAAAATAAATTGATAAAATTGATAAAATACAGTGATCTCTATGGACTCCGCTAAAATTTTAAAAGTGTATAAATACAAATCCAAAATATAAATATTTTGAGCACTGGATGCAACAATATAATATAATCTGTAATCAGATGAACTTTTTCTTAGCAAATAACACTGAGTTAGATAAATAAGTCAATTTAAAAATGTTTCATACACATTCTCAGTTTACTTCCAGGAAAATTCTTGCCAGGTCTTAAATAGAGAATATCTGAGCATTGAAGGTTAAATACAAAAGTCACATACAAACTGTAACACTAGGAGTAACTCCAGACTATCAAAATATGAGTTAGTTCATGTCAGTTATTTACCCTAGATATCATTTGGATTGATAGAAGAACAAAATAAAACAATATAAAACAAAAAAAGGGTGCATTCATGTCAACACTAGCTGTTTTACAGTCCTTAACTCTGTGGCAAAGCTGTAATAGAAAATTGGTGACCTCACTTTGTTCATGGCAACAGACAGCTATATTAACAAACACACAATTACAAGTCTACTCCGAAAATAGAATTTGGGTTGGGAGGGAGAAAAACTCATCTTCAAGCAGAAGGATTTTGAATAATTACAATGGGGATGTGGAAAATTACAGGATGGGTAACTGGCTTATTGTGTAAATGTTCCCTTTTTTTATTATTATTTTTATTTTTTTTTAATACTGGCACACTGCAAATGTTTCAACTGAATGTTCAGAAAAGAAGGGAAGAGCCCCTCTAGAAAAAAAAAATAAAAATGGTGTTTGGGATTTAAACCACGGAAAATCAAGGAAGTGGTTTCATTCTTTATTCATCACTTTTTTCACATACCTGCTAATTTTACAAAATTCTTAAAATGTACATGTACTGAGGTAATCATGCACATTTAATTCATCAGCTCTGCTGTTACAGGGTGCTAACATTAGGAAGTATTTATATTTCAGAAGGATAGATATTATGTGAAAAGTGATTAATTGGCACATTCAACCCACTATTTCATTTTTTAAAATAAATTATCTTTCTTATTGAATGCAATATATCTCCTGAGTACAACATATTAAGCAAAGATACTCAACCCAGATTTGCTTAACGATGTTGACCTTACATTTAGCAAACAGCTGAACAGTATGACAGTGTACAAGCTGAAATTTGGCAAAAATATGACAGTATTTTTGTTACTGCTCTACTTCGTAGTAGAATTACACTTATTCTTTCACATCTTTGGAGTCTTTTTAATAAATATACTTTATGACCCTAAAAACAAAAGAGTTCATTTCTGAAATGCTTTGATTTCCTGAAAGACAGAGTAGAAACAAGACTGGGAAGATGGCAAAGCTAATCAAACGCTTAGGGATGTGCTTCATTCACAACAGTAATTTTTTAAAAAAATTGAAAGATGGACACATAAATATCAGCTCATTACTCTCAGCTTCTTTACATTTTTGTACATGGAGAGAAACTGGTTATGTCTTGAAGGTAATTTATGTGACCTTGCACAGATAATTTGCATAGTAGAGGAAGAAACTCTACTGGAAAACTTGAAAATGCTTTTTCTCCATCTGATGGCCATAAAGGAAAAGGAGCCTGCCATGACATGGGTATGGCCATCTAATTGCTATACACCAGGGAGTGGACAGACACATCATACTCACAAATATGCCGGCACTGCAGCCAGGCTGAGTACTTTTTATTATTTTCTTTTATTTTATATTTTATTTTATTTTATTTT
>NW_010328242.1:0-8694 GCF_000700745.2 Antrostomus carolinensis | reverse complement strand
CTAAGAGCTTTGGTCTAAAGCTTTGTTCATTTAAATTTTATTTATGAAACAGAAAAAAAAAATCTTTTACTGACCAAATATCAACAGAATCCTTATACTACTATTCACTCAGTGAGCAAGGACTACAGAAAGGTTCATTTTGTGTGAAAAATCAGTTGGGAAAATATATCATTTTGTGTAACATTTATTGGGACACCAAGAATTCAACTAGCCACAATTATCTGACTTTTCCCCCACTTAAAATTAAATGTTTGCACCAAAATTAAATGATTGCACTCTTAGGGCTGAGCCAAACAGTGACAGTTGTAGTGCGTGTTTGATGGCACATTTAAGATGGGGAAAAAGTTGAGACACAACACAATAGCTTGCAGTGGAGAGAGGAGTAGGGTGTGAAAGGAACAACTACACAGACACTCAGTTCAGTGAAGGAGGAGAGGGAGGAGGTGTGCTGGATCAGAGATTCCCCTGCAGCTCGTGGTGAGACAGCAGGCTATGCTTCTGCAGCCCATGGAGATTAATGGTGGAGCAGATACCCATCTGCAGCCTGTGGAGGACTCCATGCCAGAGCAAGAGGCTGTGCTCAAAGAAGGCCATAACTCTGTGGGAGGCCTATTACAGAGCAGTCTGTTCCTGAAAGACTGCAACCTGTGTGAGGGACACACACTGAAGCAATTTGTGAAGACCTGCCAGTCAGTGAGAAAGACTCATTTTGGAGAAGTTCATGGAGGGATGTCTCCCATGGGAGGGACCCTGTGCTGGAGCAAGGGAGTGTAAGGAGTTCTCCCCTTTGAGCAAGAAGGAGCAGCAGAAACAACTTGTGACAAACTGATTGCAGTCCTTACTCCCCATCCCCCTATACTGCTGAGGAGGAGGAAGTAGAGAAATCATGAGCAGAGCTGAGCTTGGGAAGAAGGAAAAGGTCAGGAGAAAGTGTTTTAAGATTTTGTTTTATGTCTCATTATCCTTCTCTGATTTTATTGTTAACAAATTAAATTGGTTGTTTTTCCCCAAGCTGAGTCTTGTTTGTCCATGACCATAACTGGTGAGTGAACCCTTCCTGTCCTTGTGTCAACCCAGGAACCCTGTGCTATATTTTCTCCACCCTATCCCATCATGGTGGGAGCGGAGGGAGTGACCGAGTAGCCATGTGGTCGTAGCTGTGGCTGGGACTAAACCATTACAATGTGTTTCTATTATGATATTGTTTGGTAATATTTTGCAGAATAATAAGATTCCCTATGGAAAAAACAAACAAACAAAACCCCATCCAAGCATGTTGTTCTCTATGCCATAATAAAGCTAATTTTCTTATGAGTTTATATTCTCTGTTTTCTTCATGCTCTGCTGCAGCCAAATGCCTATGACAAGATCTTATACATAGAAAGGTATTTTTTTCCATGTTTCTCAGTCCATGCTACAGAATGCATGCAGCTTCAAGATTCTCAGCTAGTTGATCAAGTAGTAAAAAAAAACCACCCAAAAACCAAACATCTGTAGAAACCAAAATAAAGTGGACTTATTTCTCCTAGTTCCTTTCTCAGTGCAAGGATAATAATTGCTCTATACTCTATTGTACTTCTTAGGCCCTTGAAGACATTTAGAGTGAGATTCGGGTCTCTAATGGCTCAAATCAGTTACTTTAAGGTAGGTCCCTATTATCTACTAAGGCCTCTAGGATATCTGATAAATCAGAGCAGATTTGACACAGAATATAATGAATGTACTACACACTTCTGGGCTGGTATTTGAAGGTTGAGAAGGATAATGTAGGACATTCCAGATGGCACTGCATACTTAGGGAACACTTAAAGAGAACACTGAGTATAGGATTCTACATGATATTCAGGTCTCTCAAATCTCATTATGGTTAATGGTAATAATCAATATAGTCAGTTACAGATGAAGCTATAACACTACAGAGTCTGCTTTAAAGTAAAGGCTTACTAAGAGATTGGACTACAATCTACATGCAAATTTATAAATTTAGATGTCTGTGGTCTGGATGATGAGTCCATCTTTATGATTTAATTCAGCTGTGTGTATACAAATGATAAAAAAAAACCAAACCCAAAACCCCAAACATTTTTATCAACGTAGTCAACCTGGTGATGAGAGCTTTGAACAAAGCACATCAAGGGAGGGAGATGATGGCTCACAGTCAAGTGAGGAAACAGTGGGCCAGGTTGGCAAGCAAAGGATGAAAGGTGATGTGAACAAAAGAGATCTGGAAAATAATTTTTTAAATGCCAAAACCAGCACTGAAGGGGGGAATCTACTTTGAGCATATGCACGAAAATAAGGCTGTGTTGAGAGGACAGCATTATGAGAGAAGGTCTCACACTTCTGGGAAATCAGCATGACTTCACACCTCTCTGACGTTCCTGTATGCTGAATATTGGTTATCTTATTGGTTATCTCAATTTCAACAAAGATCTCAGCAGTACCTCCCATAATATCCTCATTGACAAACAGATGCAATGTAAAATGAGTGGAAAGTGGATTGAAAACTGCCAGGCTCAAAGAACTGTGATGAATCACATGAAAACCCAGCTGGAGGCCAGTCACTGGATATGTACCCCAGGGGTATATATCAATGTGTTCAAAGGTGTTCAACATCTCCACTAATGATCTGGACAATGGGATAGAGTGTATCCTCAGAAAAGATCTGTAGATGGTACAAAACTTGGAAGAGTGGTTGATACACTAGATGTTTGTACTGCTGTTCAGAGGGACTTTGATAAGCTGGAGAAATGATCTGACAGGAATCTAATCAAGTTCAATGAAGGGAAATGCAAAATCCTGCCCTTAAGGATGAGCAACCTTATGTTCCAAGACAGGCTTGGAGCTGACTGCCTAGAAAGTAACTTTGCACCTGGGGGTCCTGGTGGACAAAAAGTTGAACATCAGCTAGCAATGTTCTTTTGTGGCAAAGAAGACCAATGGCAACGTAGGTTACATTAGGAACAGAATCTCCAACAGGTCAAAGAAGATTTCCTCCTTTGTTCAGCCTTGGTGGGACCATATTTAGAGTCTTGTGTCCAGTTCTGGACTCCCCAGTAAAAAGGAGACATAGACAGTCTGGAGTGAGTCTAGAGAAGGGCTACTGAGATAATGAAGGAATTGGAGCATTCTGTTATATGATAAGAGGCTGAGACAGCCTGGGGTACTTCAGACCTGTCTATATGTATAATGGGAGAAAGTAACCTGATTCTTCTCAGTAGTGTCTAGTGAAAGGACAGTAGACAACAGCACAAAATGACATACAGGAAACCCATTTAAACATACAGTAACCCACATTTTTACTACAAGAGTAGTCGAACATTGGAACAGGTTGCTCAGAGGGGTTATGAAGTCTCTAGTCTTGGAGTTATTAAAAAATAAACTGGATAAGGCCCTGAACAACATGCTCTTGTTGACTCTCTTTTTTACACCCCCCCCTTCCCACTCCTTGTTAGGATATGTAAAGATTAATAAGTAAGTATAGACAAATACCTGTCTATATTTACTTATCATCTAAAATAATAAACCAAATTTATATAACAATGGAAAATACTGTTAGCACTTCAAACTTAAACTATTTCATATTTGAAGTAGATAAATTGTATTTTTTTTATTTGTACTGTAAATTTTAATTGCATTCTTTTGTTGAAAATAGTGCTCATATCTTTAATGAGATTACTTACATTTGATTTACATTTCATATTGTATCATGTTTTATTCCATATGTATATTTCAACCAATCTTATTTATGTATTTATTTATTTATTTATTTATTAAATGATAGTGCTAGTGGTCCAAAGCTTTGTGTGATATTATTTGTAAAGGCTACAGCAACAATGAATAGAAATGACAAGATACTCTAGAAGGTAAGGTGGTTTTTTCTATATTAGACAGTTATGATAGTTAGGTTGAATGGCCATCTGGAGAAAACTATTTTTCCCTTTGAATATAAAAAGGTTCTGTATAACTAATCTAAAAAAAGATTAATTTTTTGCATGCCTAAAATAAGTGAGATGAAAGTCGATGTTAATGCTTAAAACTGTTATATAACTAACTATTACTGGAAACTAAGGTTTAGAAATAAGATTTGGCACACAACATAGAATTTCTTAGCCAGAGAAAAAGAAGGGGAACTCCTTTTCTTTACTAGCAAATAGATTTTTGTTTTTAACGGTATAAAAGACTTGTCTGTATGACTGCAAAATCTGTTTCTTATTTTCTCTGAAAGCGAAGTGTCTAAGTAGAATTCAGAACTAGATCAGCAATGGTAGACCCTTCATCCAAATACTAAAGAGCATAAGCAGTTTTTTGAACATTTTCAGATTAGAATTTTGCCTTTTATAAACATATTTGATACATACAGAGGGCCTGTTGGATTATTATTTTCTATCACATCTGTTTGGATGGCATAATGCCTGTTCACTAGCTCATCAAAACCTTGCCTAAGGACAAAGCTGCCAACCAAGAAAGCACTAGTTAAAAAAAGGTCAGCCAAGAAGATACAGTAGACTAAAATAACACACTAACAAAACAGTACACCAGAGTTGCTGAAATACTATCTGAGATAACAAGCAACATGTTTTGTTAAAAGTATGAAAAGGGACAAATATGTGTGCAAATAAGTACAGAAATAAATATTACCTTTGTTAAAAAGGGATTCTGAAAACAAAATAATGGTCTACTGGTAAGATCAATAAGTAAGCAGATGGTGATGCATATATCTTCACTCAGCCATCATTTGAAGCACTTTAATTAGTTTAGCTAAGTGAGTCCAACCCTCTTTCTCCTCCATGTCATTCTTCATGTGTTATGTCAATAGATAAGAAAATATTAGAATTATTATCTGTATGGTATAGCGGAAAAAGTGAGACAAAATTATACAGAGGTCATAGAGTAAGACAGTAGAAATTCCTTGGATAAATTACCACTTTGTTTTTAGCCATGGAATATAATTTCAGAGGAAAAAAAAAAAAAAAGAAATTGACATAGTGCTTAAAGCAGCAGTATATAAAGAAATGCAGATTGATCGGGATAGCTAGAGATGTAACAAAAGCAGAATAAAATTGTGTTTATAATCACAATAATGAGTTGTACCTACAGTTTATTTTAAGATAGATTAATAAACAAGCATAAGCATTTAAAAAGATCCTCCAAGATACTATTGAAGGTATTGGGAATAGTTACTAATAAAAATCACAATAACTGCTGTCTGGAGATTAGTCCTGGGTAGAAAAAAGTGGTTTTCCATTCTAGATTTCTCCATTTCTTTCACCATACAACATCTTTTTGTTTACAATGTTAGGAAGTAAACATAAAGAATGTGTACTCATTCCTGGTTCTCACATAGCCTTTCAGAACTTGCTATGAACGGACTTTTAAAAAAAATAAAAAAAATAAAAAATATTAAGTATTAGGTATTAAAAAAACAAAGAAGGAAAGTGAGAAACTCTATGCATACTTGTTGAACGTAACATGCATGTGTTAATTTATAAGTCCTATTAACAATGAGTTAATGAAAACATTATTTCACTCCTTCTTTTAAAAAATTTCAACTATTTTGATCTCCTTTACCTTTCCCTGGAACTACTTTTCTGTGTGTTATTGTAAAATCACCTGTCTTCCTCAACCTGAGGATGTGCCCATGATGTTCTATACAACTGTAGTTTGAATGGAGTCTCTGGCAGCATGTAAAGTAATTTCACATCTACTCTAGTATGTGCCAGTCCAAGTGCTGGCAGGTAACCAGAATAGTTAATTGTCATGCTTGCTTCAGTGATTTTGTTCATGAAAATATTTGAAAGTTTTTAAACCCAGGACAAAACTAATTGTCTACAACAAACTGAAGTAAAATTGCAATCTATTAATATATGTTTAAATTTTATCTACCACTGCTTTTTGCAGTACAATAAAATAAATATCTTGTGTTGCAACAGAAGATTAATCCCATAAAATAATTATAAACTTCTGCTAAAAACTTTCCATTCAAAGTTTTGTCTGCCTAAGTAAGATCAGAGCAAGTCTATAACCCTAGGAACACATACAATACCACACTAAGATGAGAAGAGATAAGTTAATTGGAAGGCAAAAATGTACATATACTGTTACTGGGTTGATTTTAACCTATCTAAATATAGGCTATATGATGGAAAACCTAGTTAGGACTCTAGTCACCCTTAGCAAGTCAGTGTGAATTTGTGAGCAATCATCACACCTAAAACCTAAATTGCTTTGAGAACTAACATCTCTGTATAGAGAAAGCTTGCAAACAGGACACCAAGTGAGATGTCAATGAAGTGCTGTATGGATAGTTCACAAAATGAACGTGAGCCTTGTTCCATGCTTCAGGGGCCACAAGTTTTAACATACAAAACAACAATAAAACCCAGTACAGGCAATGAGTTATTCAATAAAACTAAACTTAGCAACAGCATTTAGTTCCAGATTCATATCACTAACTTGAACCTATATGTGAGTTAGATGGGTCAGTCAATACAGACAATATATCAACATTGAGATATAGTCAGTCAGTACTGTCAACAATCTCGAGTGATTTATTAAATCATAATGTAAGCATCCACATGTGTCAATTGGATAGCTCTCTAGGATCTGTTAACTAGATTCATTACATGTATCTGTAAAGGGAATTTAAATATACCCAGCTCACGTACAGACATCTTTAATAAAGACACCTAAAGTTAGGGTGAACTGAATTTGTTAACTTTGTGAAATGGATAGGGTTGACTATTCTTACTGTAAGGAACACTTAAAATAGCATATTTTCAATATCTAAAATATAGTGGGTCTGCTTTAACAAGACTGAAAAGCAATGCTAAGCATTATCATACAGGACAAGATGTAGATCCAAAGAGATGTAAATGCCTCTCTCCTGTGTATGCTGAAGACAAAAGCCTACATGACCCATCCTTTAGGAACCTTATAGATTGCTTCAGCTCAGTTAAAACTTTCCTCAGTGGACTGTTGGGGTTTTTAATTTGTTTTGGTTGGTTGATTGGGTTGTTGGGGGTTTTTGTTTGTTTTGTTTTGGGGTTTGTTTTGTTTTGTTTTGTTTTGTTTTTTTCTTCGTACTCCAATCTGTGTTTCTGAAATATCCAGGAGACTGGCAAGATAGAGGAGTGTCAATCCGAACTTTGCTATTATCCACATTTGTGCAGAGTCACCCCATAAAATTTGTCAGAAAAATCTGTTATGGTCAAACTACAGCTAACTCCACCACACTGTCTCCAGCAACATCGTACTTAGGTTGCATCTTTTACAAAGCACCTGACTGATCATAACATATACTTTCAAAAGAGGAAACCTAAAAATTTCATAACTATAGCTTCTGCCTTTCAGGGTACTGGTCCAGCTACTCATACATGTAATATTCTGGATGAGCCTCTATCTGGTATTTAATTGGACTGATATGCAATTAAAAATACAAGATGCATAGGTATGGAGGGCAAGCTGTCAAAACAAAATTGATTCAGTGGTCCAGACACCTCAGACTGGGAGATCTGTAGCTCCATATTCCTTTATTTATCTACATGAAAATACTGTACACATCATAATCTTGTTCAAGGAGTCTTATGGAATAAGTAGAACAATGAAAGCTGAGAAAATTTAGAAAGACCTGTGTCATTTTCCAGAAACTAAGCTGGGCTTAAATTTATAGGTCCCACTTTTGCAGAGTGTCATGACCTTAAGAGAGGTTATTACTAAGGAAATAAGATAGGATCATAGGATGTAGCATCAATTTCCTAGATTATGTCTGCATACTGGAGTTTCATTTGGTTTTCTATCACCTAAATTATTCCACACATAATCTGTTCCTAGTCTTTGCCTTCAGCTCATACTAACATGCTGCCATTTCCTCTTCAAAATGGCATTATGTGTGACATTAAGGGCTTCAAAAGAAAAAGTAACAAACTGTAATTACAGTTGGGGAATGTTAATACCAGCAATGTATGGTTCAGTATTATAAGAATAAAAAAAGTCATTTAAGATCAAAAAAACCTTAAAGTTTTCAAGTTGCTAAAGAGGGTAGGGATCTTGATGGCATATTTTAACTCCTTTAAAACCCTGTGGGAGTCTCACATAGCTCTGTTCACTTACATGCCATAAAACACAGCATACAATAGAAAAAAAAAACAAATAACATACACAGGCACATACACACTTATGGACAATAATTTTGATCACAGTAACCTGGCATATCTGAATGGTGTTTACTTGTGTGCAGTTTTACTAATTTTGGTAATATTTCCATGAATAAAAGTTGTACTGGGGATGCAATGTTCAGTCAACATTTACTGTAAAGAACTGCCAGTTTTTTCAAGAAAAGAAAAAAAAAAATCTATAAATCATCAAGAGTATTTGGGTTATCATATTTAGTAACAATCTCTACAGGATATTAGAATTCTTGATGCTTGCGTTTTTTAAATTTTGATACTAAATTAAGTAGTAATAAAAACAATAAAATTAGTCTGCACCAGTCTCCGATAATTTGTACAAGAATGGAGAGACATTTGACTAATTCCTCCAAGGGCAATAGTGAAGGAAGATCTATGAAATTTAAGTCCCAGGACTGAAATGCAGGTTTGTCTTGTGGTTATATTGATGGTGTGGTTGTGTATCAGGACCATGCCTGTGTACACATTCAACACTCTTATCTAAACCTCCCCTCTTTCAGCTTAA
>NW_010328241.1:0-12005 GCF_000700745.2 Antrostomus carolinensis | reverse complement strand
ATTCAAGTTATAACATCTTAGTGTCTTTCTCAATCACGGCACAGGGTCAACCCACTACATGTGCGAATGGATCCACTACCACCAAGGTAAGAATTACCTGTGAGCACAACTATAATGCATTGAGATGGAAGCTTCCATTGTCTGTTCCCTTCCTAATGGGACCTGTTTACTCCCTTGTGTGGATTTTAAGAAAGGAGTTTTTTTATATTTCTTCTCTGTAATGACAGTATAATTTTAGTGAATGCCACTGGATCTAAGAATTACTGGACAGAAGTAATTACCATCTGCCAGCATAGCATAAAAAAAAGCAGGATAGAATGATAACTTCAGTGTTTTTCAGATACGTCCAAATGTTCTGATTAATTTATCTTAAAAAAACCCTAACTTGCTGAATATTAAGTCTTATAGTAAATTCCTGAGTGTTTTCTTTTCCACATGACATGATCATGAAAATTCTAATATCCTACTTTATGTATACGGTTCAATGAATATTTCCTACTAAAATGCCATGAAATTCAGTTTTCAAAGGCCTCATATCCCATTTCGCTCCTATCCTAATCTATCTTGATCATCTTTGATGTATACAGATATTTTGAAAGTTTTAAGTCATACATATTCATAGACCAGTTATTACAGATTCAGTAATTGCTGCTTTACATGCTCCACAAGGTTTTATAAAATATTAATTGCCTATTATTCCCATTGCAGGTGGAAAAACTGGAAAGATTACTCCCTCCTGCAATATAATAAACTAATTTTCAAGTTATTTTATTGTACTCTGAAACAGAGAGGTACGCACTGAAACTTGGCATAGTCTCAAGCTACAAAATGCCATTCTGGATTTCAGTGACCTCAGAGTTCAGATTCTGACAATTTTAAAGATTATTCTTGTAACAGTGAGGTTTCACTCCTTAAGTGTGTCTAGACTTTGAGATGTGTGCATGACATCAGATTTCTCAGGGCTGCTTTACAGATTTTCCAGATCAGAAGCCATGGTCATGCACATGCATTTTCTTTTCATAGTAACAAGGTCACTAAAGAGCTCATAGGAAGTTCATGGTCTTCTGGCATGCAACTAGGATATGTTCAGGGCATACGTGTTCTGGATTGGGCTCACCTGGGTAAAGATAGTCAGAGAACCCCTATACTAAGTGGCTCCATCCATATGGACTATATATAGTAGAGTGCCTTGTCAAACAGGGAAGAGAAGGCAGAACTCATGCTGAAGAAGATAAGCTAGAAGAAAAGAAAAGAAGTGGTTGTGTCACTGCTTAATGGTTAATACAAAAACCTCCAAGAATAGTTAGAAGGGTGAAGACTCTGGGAAGGTGCACTGTGGTTACAGATTAGTTACATGTTTGATTTATTTTGAACTGCTTTAGTTTAGATTTTAATGGAAAGTAATTTTATCTCTGGGGAAAAAAAAAACCCAAAAAGTAAAAAACAAAACCCATACCTACCAAACTCATTTCAGCTAAATATAGGCATTTGGTCCCTTGGACTGGCCTATGGTTATTCCAAAGTAAAATTCCCCTGAAAAGTGTGTGGTATGGACATCAATTCTCCAGGACCTGATCATTCCTTTGATGCTCTCCTTTCAGTTTGTACTACTTTTGAATGTATCACAGGCATGTGGTAATTCCTTGTGGTAATCCCTGATTATGGATTTTAACTCTTTCTGGAACTGAAAAGCAGATGAGCAACCTACCAATCCCTTTAAGTGTCATGCACTAAGAGTTGAACTCATTCATGTGGTTTCTGTCACAAAGGTGTGCAACATCAGTCATTCAGACATCTCAGATGAAGACTGTAAAGATCTCAAAACAGAGAATCTAGAATTCAGAAATGTCAAGCGTTCTAAATTTTCAAATGGGTGTTGTCTTTTGAAATCATACCCTGATTGAACAGATAACTTGTACAATGCACTTCAGTCAGGTATAGAGGTATAGAGATTTATAATTACCTAGTCTGGCTTCTGGAAACAGTACAATCACAGTCAAATACAGGTTATGTGAGAACATTCAGAAACCAAGCTCCGTCTTCTTCCATAATTACAAAAACTGTCATTATATTGCAGTGTGCAGTATATTTTTGGAATCTTGAGTAGCTCAAAAATATATAGTCCTTTATTTCAGCATTACAAACATGATTATAGACAACATAAAAAAAAATACCAAAAATAAACTTTTATTCTTAATATATATTGTATATATTCTCTGAAATGAATTTATTAAAGCAGAAACAACCAGACAAAATTCTGATTATAATTCAAATTCGTAGAGAAAGAGAAAATATATCCTTATATAGGTTATAATCGTAAAAACATATTTTATTTTCACATTTTTTATTGTCTGAAATGAGAGAAATATTTGATTTCACAAAACTTCTATTTTGTAAAAGTAATCTATTTAATCATTATGCATCCACTGTTCAATATTGTTTATGAAAAATCAAAAGCTAAAGCAGTAGCCAGAAATGTATAGTTGCATTTGGGATTTAATAACTGCTTTTGTGTTGCCAAGGTTACTGGAGTCCAGAAAAATATCAGCATCACTGACCTTTCAGCTATTGCTTCTTTCACGCATAGCATCCTTGAAGCTTTATGCAGGCCTTGGTGCAGATCTCAGTTGCTGTAATCTAGCAGAGGCTGACTTTGTTAGTGCAACAGAGATCAAAATCTGATTGGTACTTTATAATGGGTTTGAATACATTTAGCTTGTTGAGCTATTAAATTTATTTAGAGATAAGATCATACACCTTTCCTGTTAATGTGGAAGCATACTGTATGTTTGGCAAACAGGGAAATGTATGAATCTTAATTTATTTCTCTTTCACATGCCTGATTGAGGCTATTGGAAAGCCCTTTCTACTTACATAAAGTAAACTTTCCCGGGTTTACTTTAGGAATTTTTGGCTATTCATTCCTCTACTAAGCCAGGAAATTTCAATAGGTAGATTGTACCCAGCACATAGAAGGGGTCTCAACAAAAGGGTAGATGTCAAAAAGACCAAATTTTACTATACTGTGATCTACCTAATCAGTTATATTGATCTAGCACTTTGGTAGAATATCTGTAATGCATTAAGTGCTCCAATATGAACTTAATTGGCATTCAAATTTCAGGCAATTTTCGTCACTGATGTACTCTTAATGGTAAAGAAATAATTCAACATGATGTCAAAAAGGCTTGAAGATTTAGCATTAAAAAAAGCTTTCCTGAAAATATATTCTGGGAACATCATGTAAATCTTGGACAACATAAAAAATCCTTTCCAAATTCATGTCAAGTGAACCTATCAAATTGCATACCACCTATTTGAAAGTTAAATGAGAAGATTTTCTCACAGGGAATACGCTCATTGATTATCCCAATGAATAGAGTTCGCTTCTGTTAGCAAGAAGTCTGTTAATAGGTATTCCCAATGTCATCGAGCAGCAGAATTCAAAATGCATAAGAGTTAACAAAACTGTGTATATTATGAACTAAAGTTATGCACAAAATAGCGGAAGAAAACCCTGAACACTGTGATGAAGCAATTCAAGAAGGACTCAGAAATTCCGACAGCATATATTTTCTTCATAATCACAGAAATTGTACAACTCTATCTTCCTTGAACACTTTAAATTATACAGTTGATTATTCAGTCATGAAGACTAAAATGTGGTTAAAAAAAGGAGTCCAAGTAAGCTTTAGAACAATTTTATGAAGACTTTATAATTAAGTTTTTTCCAAAGTTTTTTGTGGATTTGTTGTGGTTGTTATTTTTGTTTTGGTTTGTTTTTTGTTTTTTGTTTTTTTTTTTTTCATGGTTTGTGGTGGTTTGTTGGTAGTGGTGGTGGGTTTTTTTAATTTCTTAGGAATATGAGCTCTGTCGGCTTTGTTGGTTTTTGGGTTTGTTTTTTTTTTCAGGAACAAAATATGAAATAACTTTTAAGCTTCTAGTACAAATACTTTTTTGTGACTCTAAAATACTGACTTCTCAAATCTTTGTTTAGCAATAGTCTATCTTTAAAAACTTAGAGAGAAACTCCTTCTTTGAAACAAGGTAAGAATACTTGTCTTCCTGAGGTGGATTTATTGTATTTGTAGTCTTACGAAGAAATGCTTTGTCTGCCTCAGTCAGAGATTTAATGACTGTTGAAAAATAACATAGTAGATATTCCAATTTCTGGTTCTTCAAAAATCTAGATTTTAGATTTGATTATAGGTATAGATTTTTTTTATTTATTAAAAATAAATTGAAATAAGCATTAATATTGAACCTTCCTCCCCACTATATTGATTATTTTTGGTCCCTTTTGAGAAAACATCAGCTCCAAGAAACAATGCTCAGCTAGATCACCAATCCTGAAATTTTAGGACATGGCTTATACTTCCACACTAGTTTCCTTTACTGGAGACAGACTTGGGTGAGAGTCAGATGATGATTCTTGTGATCCAAGAACTCTTCTCAGTGTCATTATTAGCAAGAAAGCATATCAGAGGATTTATTTATTTATTTATTTATTTATTTTCTGCAGAGATCAGACCAGGAAGGCAATGTCACTTTGTAGTGTATTAGAAGACATTTTTCCCTGTTCATGTAGATGAGTACATTATGATAATTCAGCACTCCCCTGCCTTCTTAGAATGGTGTTTCCAATACTTTGCATGTACTTTCTCTATCTGCCCTGCTGAACCTCTCTTTCCTTAACTCTACAACAGTTAATGTCCTTTGTGAAATCATTAGTGATTTCAGGTCTTTCCTTTCCTAGTTGCTCAAAAATAATCCGGTCCTTCTATTTACCTCTTCATTTTATCTTTCTCTTTCTGATTTTACCCATACTTAGTTGCTATTTAAGCCAGCAATGCATTCCAGATTCAAAATCAAAAAAAAATTCTTGCACATTTTGTCTTATGTGTCAGTTGTTACTTCTTAATACTACTTTTTTTCCATTCCTACTGATGGTACAAAAATATGCCCCTGTTTAATGTTTAGCCATTTTGATATCCCTCCTAACAAATCTGTTCAGTTTAATTTTCCTTTCCTAAATTAAAACAATATAGGATAAATTGGAGGGTGTTGTTAATAAAAAACACAACCAACAAAACCAACATAAAAAACATCCACATTCACTTACTGATTTCCTTCTTAATATTCCAGGGTATATAAAGAAAAATAGATAGGAAATGACTGTATTAAGATTCTGATCATGCATGTTAATCTATTTTTTTTAATACTACATAATTCCCAGATGCTTCTCATAATTACCTATCATCATTTAGTAGTAGCAGAGGAGAAAGGCTTGCAAATTTTCTTGTATTCATATCCAGTTGGAACAAGGTCACTGACTAGATCCAAGGACAATAGATGACCATAAAATCTTTCTTTGGTCCACTTACCTATTTCTAGCAAAACTTATAATACCATTTTTTTTTGTTCTTGTGAGAAATAACTAAAAATTATTATATTCCACTACTTTAGGACTCCAAAAGGATATTAAAAAATGTAGGGTTTTGCTTTTATTATTATTTTTTTTTTCCTGAAGTCTGAGTGTAGTATTTTCATAGCCTTAATGGCAAATGTAACTCTCTACATCATTACAGACTTGAACTCTACAAATTAGGCCAAGTATGCAGAAAGTGAAATGCATCAAGACATAAAGTAAAACTAGATAATAGACCTGACTGTTTTAATATGCACAAAGGTAACCAGAATTGTTTCGATTCTAAAAAAAAAAAAGAAAGGTAAATAATTTAAGGATTATATCCCTGATTTAGCTTCTGCAACTTATTCCATCTTATTCCACTAAAGAATTGGTCAACAAACTTCTAAACCTTAAATGAGTCACAGAAATTTAAAAAGATTTATTTATTTATTTTTGATCTTTGTATATAATTCGAACTTGACAGTGCTTTAAACAAAGAAACTATGCAGTTCATTAATTCTTGCAAATGGTCATTCATATGACATATTAGTACAGACTGGAGGGTATATGCTCCTCTTTATATTTGGAGATGTACAAGAATCATCAGCCTCATCAGGATTAATGGTAGTTATGAAGGTATATATTCTACACTCCCTGTTTTAACCTGGGTGAAAATAACAGCCTATTGATATTGAGACATCAAAGGCAAGCACCATGAAGGTTAGTGAAGACAGTTAATATGGAAAAAATGTGACTACCTTTTGACATTAAAACAATATTTAGATTTAATATCCTTAATACTTCAAATACTTTTTATTATCAGAATTCTGCAATAAAGCATTAGTTTAAAGCATTTATTGTTCTTTAGTGTGATCAATGAGAGTATACTAATCTGATTTTTCTTTGGAGAAGAAAATATTTTGAGGCTGGAAAAGAGAATTTCTGAGGAGAATTCTTCAAGGGAACATCAATGAGAAAAAGTGCAGGAAAGATAAGATCCAAAAGTGCAAATGAATTGTTGATTGTACATAGAAGGGAGAAAATAAAAGGTGTGTTACTGTGTATAAGAAGATATGTAATAATGTGGTATAAGAACCTTAGAATTAGAAAAACTGTTTTGAAGTAAAACAAATATTTTGAGAACTACATATTTTTGTAAGTGGTAAATTATTCAATGTCTTATTAATTGTTTTTATTGTTCATGATCTGCTTTATTCTGTATTTTCTTTGCCATATCAGCTGATGGTGGAAGAAATTTCCACATCTTTATCATTTAATGTTGTCTCTGTATGTCTAGTTGTGCCATTTCTCTGCTGTTACTTTACAGTTGTGCTTATTCTATTACTGTGCCTAGCTAACAGCTGCCTCGTGAGACACATGCCCTTATTGATGAGAATTTTACCATTTTTTAATGTGGTTTTTTGATGGTCTGAGTCACACTTGCTCACCCAAATATCATAAGCTCATGCTTTTGCTTCCTCCACTGCATCTTTTTTTTTTCCTCTATTGAGAGGTTCCTGATAAGGCTGAAATTGTCAAATTTCTTTACACTCTTCATTTACTGGCAAGCATGTTGAGACAAAAGGAAAGCCTGATAACAAGGTACTACCTACACTCAGACTGAACCATGAGACTCTATAAAATAAAATTCAAGACTTTAAGAAGTGATGGTGGGAAGGTAAAGAACAGAGCAATAAGACACCTAGATAAAGAGACAAAACAGTGGGATAAACCTAATGATATGTAGAAGTATGACAGGATGGAGAGATAAAATGTCAAAATCTCTGCCAGTTTCTTAAGGATATAAAACATGCATCCAAAATAAACAGGTGGATGCCAACTGGAGAATAACCTAGGACATGTGGAAAAATACGTTGTGTCCCTTTGTTTTAATTGCTATTGCAAGAATTTAGATCAGATCACCTGAATCATCTTGGTGCTTGGAGTATGTGACTATGAGGAATAAAGAGCAAAACGGATTTAATTTGAAAATAAATTTACTTTGCAGTTCTATAGTGTTGCTTTGATAATTGTTGCATTACTGACACAGAGCTGTAGCTTCATTTCCTGTGTTTTCCCCCGCTGTTAATCAAATTATTTCCATATATTTTGCCAGGTGTACTCTAATGTGTCCCATTGCACAAATAAAGTTGAGACAGGTTTGCTGGTTCCACAGCTGACTGAACACCTTGACTTCAAAATTACCTTGGGAATTAGGGCAACAACAACAACAACAAAAACAGTAACAGGGTTCTCGGATGAGCATCATCCCCTTGGTGTCCTCTCCAAGGTGGTAGTTGATCAGCCCAAATATTTTTCTCACAGTACCTGTCTAGTTTCCATCAGGATCTGGTCATTAACTGCTCCTGCTTAAGATGCTATTAGCACTAATTGGGTGTGTTAATAGCACACTTGATAAGGTCTAGGTTTTGCATAATGATCCTTGAGCTTTGTACTTGTATATTATCCAATAATATTTAATTGGAATGTATATGGTTTTATGTTTCTATATGACATCTACCATGTCATCTAGTAGGCTCTAACATTCTAAAGTAGAAACTGTAAGGAAAAGACTCAAGAGACCTTAATATTGTGTTGTAAAATGCTACAAGGCAAAGCATAAGGAGATAGAAAGAAAAGAGCAACTCATACCTAAGTGGAAACCACTTTCATAGCAGTGCTTCAGTGCAAGACAGTGAGGATAATGACACTTGGAGTATCATACTAACAGCAGCCTCAGGGTGTATAGATAAATATTAGCAGGTTACAAGTGAAAGGCAGGCTGCAGAAATGCAGATAGAGGACCCCTTAGCATTGCAATTGTTAGGGCACCTAAGATACTGCTCAAAAGCATTGCTAATCCTGGGCTGTCTCGCACTTGTGGTTCTCTTGCTAGATGGTTGTGGATTGGCTCTCTGCACCCTGACCAATGTCACTACTGATAGCAGGATATCTATACAGTACTCTACCTGTTTCCCTAACTCTTTCACAGATACAGAAATATGGCAACATGTCGAGAGCAATCCCTCTCCTGCACCAAACAGCCATTTGTGCTGTATCCTGGAAAATATTGTTCAGCCTACTCATCAATGGCAAATTCTCATCTGGATGGTTTTTCACTCTAGGATCATAGCGTTAGAACTTCAGCAGCACACATTGTTTACTGCTTGGATGCATTTAACATGTTCAGTATCTTCTTTAACATCCTTACTGAAGCTGGTGCTCAAATTGCACATCCACTTTGGGTCTAAAGGTCAAATGAATTGTTTGCTTTTTTTTTTTTTTTTTTTCCAAAGAGCACAATGTTACCTTAACTTTGCATACTTCTATCTTATGTTTGTTAGAACTCCATTAAAAAAAAAAAAAAAAAAAAAAAAAAAAATGCCTGTGTCAGCTGCTTAGACATCAGTGGCCTGCAGAAGCTAGTGCTGGTCTACAGGACAAGAAGTATTTAGAGTTTTACTTTTTCTTGCACACAGGAAAGTTCTCAAGTTTCTATTCATATGCTCTAGCACTGAGTACCAATTGTCTCTGGGATTCACAGGCTTCAGAGTGGATGAGCATTCATATACAATGTGAAACTCCTTTCACATTTCTGATACTGGCAAGTCCATAATGGATCTTAAAAGTATTTGAGAAATCAAAAGATAATTAGATATAGTGTGCCCTCTTCCTGAAATTCTCATGATGTGCCTGTTTTCCATTTTTCTTGTTCTCCTCTTCTTCCTCTGAAATAAAATTAAATGTTTGAAGTTGACATATTACAGATTTAATTTACATGGGAATAGTTGATATACCACACAGATATTCAGCTGTGTTCTTGTGTATATAAATGCACTGTTTCTCTGGTGTCCCCTGTCAAGTAGAGTAAAAACAAGAAAAGATATCTGCGATCATTTTGGGCTGTTGCTTCTCCTTACCTCAAACCCATGCAAATTCCTGAATTACATTCTTGAACTAGTTTTTCCACAGTCTTTTCTCCACTGATCTCCTCAGAGAAGCTTGTGATAAATATAGGAATACCTCTTCCTTGCAGGATTTACTGATTGTTTCTTCCATGGACCCATTAGGATTAATGGGAATTGGTGTAATATAGTCCAGAAGTCTTCACAAGGAAGTTCTCTGAACCTCAGTTTGTCCTTGACACAGTATGAAATATTACCTTCCGTGCTGTTATAATACTTGATAGTACTCATACTTTCTTCTTTCTCCCCCATTTCCCCATCAGATGTTATAAACATAGCTTTTTTATCAATAGTCTTAATTTGTCTACTCAGTTTGGAATATTTTAATGTATAGCCACAATAAAAGTGGAATGCCTACACTGCATAATGGAGTGACACAGTGATGCCTGAACTGGGCTTTTTTTTCAGTGATTGCATATTCTTCTCACTGCCCGTGTTGTTACTTGTAGGTTAAAATGTGATTTCAGTGGGGTTCCTGTTAACCCACCTATCTTGCTCCTATAGCTTATGTGTCTCCATTAGTCCCGAATAAAAATATTATTTTCCCTTTCTTCCTTTCCCAGGACAAATCAACTCCCTTAGGATTTGGATCCATTTTTTTCCTGTGTTTGATTAATTTCCTTACTGATCTCTCCCATAAAGCAAACTTAGGGAACGTTTCTTTGAAAAGTTATTTTGCCTTTTATTTAGGAATTTTAAAGTTTTCCAATTAAAAGTGGAGGCCAGTCTTCACAGTATATTTTGAAGTTCTCATCTCATTTTATTAGTAGGACCCAGACTCATTTCTCAACAGGTCAATGCATTACTTCTAACAATGGAGTCTATCTGTTCTCATCTGGGTTTTCCCAATGAGGACCAGCAAAGCTTTCTTTCTTTTCTGTTTCTTCCAAATGGAAACTTAGGTCAGCTATAAATATAAATTACATTCTTGCTTCTGTTTACACTTTTCTTTTCTTTTTTTTTTTTTTTAATTTAAGAATCCCATTTTCCCTATTACCTTAATCTGGCCTGATGTCTTTGTCACTATGTACAGCCTTTTTGGCTCGTAATCACTCTGCCTGCTTTACTAAAAGTCTTGTGTAAACGATTAGTTTTTGCCACTTTACATGCTCCCATCAATGGGTAGCAACAGGAGATAACTCCATTACATCTAAATTACATTACTTCTGTAGTGAGGGAACTATTCTCAGAGAGGCTGCAAGCGTAGCTAGCAATTTTGGTATGTGGGTAGCGACTCACTTAGTGCTGCCACAAGAAGTTCTTCTCTCCTACAACATGTGTTCCCTCCTAGAGCTGAGTGCAGGCTGCTGCCTCAGAGGTCTTACCAATCCCCTCATCATTCCTTCTGCATTTCCATCATAAAACAGATTTCAGCTAAACAGGATCTGGTCCATCTACAAGGATGAAATTTTACAAAAGAAGGAAATGGGAGTATAGATGATGGCTCCCGCTTACCAGTTATGCTTTTGACATTCCATCTCCCATTCATGATCTTGCTGATTAATTTATCTGGGCAGACTACTGTATCTATGCAGATGTCAGCAGAAGGTCATGTGTGGGTAGAAACTGCCTGTAGGAATAATTCAAGATTAGGGATGTATACGAGACAAGACAGGCTGCCTTTTGCAAGAGTTTTGTTAAGACACAGAAATCAGATGGGACATATCTGGTGCCTGGTGCTATAAACTAACAGAAAACATCATTTATTAAAAGGACAAGGTTATGCTAAGAGTAAGTCACAATCATACCGATGGGAACTATTCCTTAATGTGTTCTCACTGACAGATTTACTACCTTTGAGATAGCATTTACCTTAACATAAAAAATGGCCAATTCCAAGAACAGACATGGTCTCATTTTCACATTTTCATCATAATAAGATTTCATCAGGTTTCTTCCTTCTTCCAATAAAAAAATATCTTTTCCCTGAAACGGCAGAAAAAGTCAAAACAACAACAAAAAAACCCCCTAACAGCTGAAGATGATTGCTTGTTTTCCAGACATTGACTGTAGTAAACTGAGCAGTGAAAATTAAGCAAATTGCACTTGCTGGTAATAACTGAATGGTTTCTCTACTCCCTACATTACTCTTTCAAATGAACAGAAAATGTGATTGTAATGGACATATTCTTGCTTCAATGAGCTGAGTAACAATATGAAACTTAAATTGCTTAATGCAAGTAGTCCCTGGATCTTAAAAATGCTGTAAGTTGTTGGAATAATTTATTCTGATTATAAACTCAGACTTGTTGATACAGTTAGATTAACATAGAAGTTTAGCAAGTGCATGAAATTAGATGTGAAGGAAATTTTTTGAAAGGTGTTATCCATAGGATGGGGAAAAAAAGGATGCTCAGTATCAGCATGAGCACAGAGTATCTAAACATGACTTTTCTGTGTGATTTGAGATGCTTTAGTGTAACAAAAAGTTTTGCTTGGGATAAGAACAGATACTAAGAGCATCCAAGAGCCCCCTAGCCTTGTCCACAGCCAACATGCAGTGCCCTATAGCTCTCTAATTATTCTATATGCTTTTGATAGGCAATCCAATCTAACACACAGATAATGCAGTTGAGGGAGTCTAGAGAAGATCTAGCCCTCCTTAGAGGAGATACGTGGATTTTTCCTGC
>NW_010328240.1:4773-20065 GCF_000700745.2 Antrostomus carolinensis | reverse complement strand
CTGCCCCCAGCCACAGCTGTGTCCCTCCTGTGTCCCTGATGTCTCCGGGCAATGGGGTGTCCAGGGTGTCCCAGTGGGTGTCCAGCCTGTCTCTGTGGAGAGCGTGAGGAGCTCTGGCCCAGGAAATGGCCAGCAGCCTGCTGCCAGCCTGCCACAACAGCAAGGACAGAGCCACCTCCAGCCCAGCTACCCCACTGGTGTGCACAGCCATCGCTTCCAGTCATGGGCAGCTGGTGCTTCATGAAAAAGGGAAAAGCGAGATGAAAAAGGACTGATTAGTCCAGAGCAATAAAAGCGATGAGCTGCAGGGAGATGAGCTGCAGAGAGATATGGTAGCCATATATTAAATAAGGAACAGAAAAAGGCCAGATGGTTGCTCCCATTTACTTTACAACTCCAGATGACTTCGTAAGAGGTCGCTTAGTGGAACTGAAAGGCAAATGCTTTAGGTTGGATGAAAGTAAACACTTCGTGCCTGCAGACATAACACGTAGCAGGCCAAGGAATGTCCTGCTGCAGAATGTTGTAGTTGACGTAGCTGGAGTGATAAGAGATTTAATTGTTTTCAGTAGGTTGGCACCTTTAACCTGCATTGCAGCAGTGGTCACTGGTACGCTGGGATGAACATTTTTGAAATGCAAAGGTTTTTGTGCATGAGTGGTAAAATGCTTGTGCTCTTAATCAAGGCTGGTTCTCACTGGACACAGCATGGCAGAACTTCCTCCCTGTGGTTTATTGTTAGAGATGGGACGTGGATGTCCTCAATGTCCTCAATGTTAACGATTCTCATGTGCCTATTGCCAATGTCCAGAGATGCTGCAGGCTCAGGAGACCTTGTTGCTCCTTGGGACAGTGTGCAGGGATTTCTCCCACCTCAACCATCAGCTGTGAAGTAGACAAGGGGCCAGTACAGATGATATGGGAGCCCTTGCCATCAACCCAAACTTCTCATTGCTTTGCTTTCCCACCACATCATCCCACCAGCAGTCCAAAGGGCTGCAAGAACTGCTGCTGCTTTGGAGCAGCACCCACTTAGCAAAGGCTGCACAGTGAACGCGTTGGTTTTACACACACGAATGCTGTGTGTGTGGCTTTGGGGGAGCAGCTGTTTGTATGAGGTCACCCACATGCATTTTTTTAATTGCATCTGTGCCTTTATGTCACAAAATCATAGAATCTCCTGGTTGGAAAAGACCTCTGAGATCACAGAGTCCAACCGTACCTGTCCACTACTAAACCAGATCTCTGAGCACCTCATCTACCCGTCTTTTAAACGCCTCCAGGGATGGGGACTCCACCACTGCCCTGGGCAACCAGTTCACCCTTTCAATGAAGTTTTTCCTGACATCCAATCTGTACCTCCCCTGGCACAACTGGAGCCCATTTCCTCTTGTCCTGTCCCTTGGGCCTTGGTTGAACAGACCCACCCCCACCTCTCTCCACCCTCCTCCAAGGGACTTGCACAGAGCCACAAGGTCTCCCCTCAGCCTCCTTTTCTCCAGGCTCAACACCCCCAGTTCCCTCAGCCACAAGGGAACTCAGCACACTTGTGCTCCAGACCCTTCCCCAGCTCCGTTCCCTTCTCTGGACACGCTCCAGCACCTCCATGTCCTTCTTGGAGTCAGGGGCCCAACACTGAACCCAGCACTCGAGCTGTGGCCTCACCAGTGCCCAGTGCAGGGGGAAGAGAACTTCCCTGGTCCTACTGGCCACACTGGTGCTGATCCAGGCCAGGATGCTGTTGTCCTTCTTGGCCACCTGGGCACTCTGCTGACTCATGTTCAGCTGGATGTCAACCAACATCCCCAGAGTGTGCCATAGCCAGTAGATGTAAATATGCCCATACAGCCATGGGGGACAGCTGTATATACTTTGAAATACATGTGTCGTGCACACATGGATGTGTCGTGCAGCTGGTGTGTAGGTATGTGTTGGTTTGGTGTGTGTCAGGGGAGCCACTGCAGGACCACATGGTCTACCTGTGGTTAAACCACCACAAGGTATCTTGAGTGTCTCATCTCTGGCATTTGTGGATCCAACAGCATCACCACTCCAGGGTGTTTTTTTTCACACTGAGCAGGGAGTGTGTGGGGCTGCTGGTTATATGGACGAGGTGTGTGGAGTCTTCCCTGTCTGAGCAGCATTTAGACCTAAATAAAGAGGATAATGGTCAGAGAGTAAACGATTAAATAGTTGCTTTAATAACCATATTTAGCCTAGCATCGAAAAATTCTGTGGTCTCAACAGGTATATGTATTATGAAGCCTTCGTAACTAGTACATAAGTCATCTGTGGAGCTCACTGCAGGATATCTGAGAAGCCACTTTCTTTCTTTCTTTCTTTCTTTATTTGTTTATTTATTCATTCATTTATTTATTTTAACAGGGAAATACCTCTGAGTTTAAAAGCAGTGTGAAATAGTACCCCAGTTCTAAGTGCTAAAAACCCCTCCCAGAAGTATATCGAGCCCCACCACTTAAAAGCTGATCACCAGCTGAAGTCAGGAGGGACTTTCTGATACAGAATATTTGAATTTTCTATGGAATTTTTGGCTTCTTGTGCCTTGACATAAGAAACACTGCTGCTGCTGGGTGCCCATGGTCTGGTGCGTGCAAGTAACGTGTGTTTTGGGAGCAGGGAACCAGGGAGATGACCTTTGAGTGCAGGGGTGGGTGCTGCCAACATGGTCAGGAAAGTGGTGTCTTTGCAGTCAGACTCACTGATTGGGATTTGCTTGTTCCCTGTGAAGATGCTGGAAATTCAGCATCAGGATCCAGGAGGGTGGGGAGATACCTGAGACCTTTGGACTGAGGAGGTGCAAAGAGACATCCAGGCTGTTGCTTGTCATGAATCCCTTTGGTGTGGGGAAGGACCATCCTCACAAAGTCCTTTGTGGCTCAGTGAGGGCTCTGCAGTCCTACCCCACAGAGCCCGGGGTGGTGGCAGGGATGCGTGGGAAGTCACTCAGGCAGCAGGTTGAAAGGACCCTCCCAATTCCTGCAGTCCCAGCCCTGGTTAATGATGCTGCCATCTTCCTTCGAAGTGTTTGGAGCTGAGAACAGAAGTGTGGAGTGAGTGCCTGCACTTAAACTGCTGGGGAAAAAATACCCATAATTTCATTTTCAGACAGATTAATAATTTTCTTGCACTCCCACTTAAGAGTTGCTTTGGGACTAACTTCCATCTGGGTCAAAATGACCTTCACTGGGAGAAAGGTGTTATAAGGACATGGCAGGGAATGGTCCCAAGGAAGCCAGGTAGAGGCTGTGAATATGTGGATGGAAGAAGAGTTCTGCAAAAGATAACTGCCTCTCCAAATACCTGGAATACTTCAACATCTCTCTCTCTCCTTTATATGTATTCCCCTCACTACCTAGGGCAAGTTAAGACAGGTTTCCCTCCTCCTACTGTCCACTTTGAGCCAGACATTGAGATGCTGCTTCTGTATTCGACACCCTGCAGTCACGGAGAGCATCATGGAGCTGTAGAAACTCAGAAGGTACCTCAAAGGGGAGAAGGCCAGGAGATGTGGAGAGAAGTGGCTCTGCTAATACACAGAACCCATATGGGCAGCCAGGAGAGACGAAGGAGGAGAAAGCACAAACTTCCTGCATACCCTGCAGCTGGTTTAGGAGGCAATGAGTCTTTCAGACCTTAGAGGTTCATGCTATAAAGTCAAAGCTCCTCAGAAACCAATGATCTTCCAAGCTCTCTGTTAAAAGGACTTCTAACAGCTTCATGTGAAAAATAAGGATGTTTCTGCCACTGGCAGATGGTAGGATGAAATCCAGGATCCTGAACAGCCCCAGGGGCTGCAGCTGGTGCTAGGCTGGGTGGGCATGTGCAGTCACTTGGTGTTTAGGGAGGGGATGTGTGGGCCAGAGACTCTCTGGAAAAAGCTGCTGACCTCATACAAACACTCTTGGATGCAGAACAGAAAAAGGTCTTCAGAAATGCTGCGAGGGACCACCCTCAATAGTTTCACTATGCAGTCTCTCACAAGACATCAGCCTTCAACTACCTAAAATAATGTGGTAGGCTTGATTTCCTCAGCTTTTGATTTCCATAATGTAACATGGGCTGGGAAATGACTTTTTTTGGCACATTGTCAGTATGATTCTTAACCTGAGAATGCTCCTGTACAGATGTTTTTCTCGCTTTCTCTAAAGCAAAGCCAAAGAAGTGGTACGGGATGCTCTGAAAGACTTGCCTAAAGAAGACAGATTTGGGGTTTCCCAGCCAGCTCTACCTTGGCTGGGAGCAGCAGGAACTTCCCAGCCCTGGAAGGGCCTTCTTGTCACAGCCTGTTCCTTGCAAACTTGTTTGAGATGCAGGATGGAGGTCTCCACCTGCCTCCCTGAGCTGCCTGTACTGAACAGTGAACACAGCCAAACCGTGCTGCAGCCTGGCTGGGCTCTCGCTCAGGGCTGAGAGTTGCTTGACTGCAGTCTCGAGTCTTTGCTCCCCAGAATAGCAGCTCAGAGTTCGATTAACCAAGGAAGACTTTTTGCTTTGAATTTTCCTCTGGGATAGTTCACTTGTATTTCCAATTTTTTTTCTTCCCTCATTTACTGCAATGTCTTCGGAATTCAATAAATGGGTCATTTTCTCTTCATCTCCCAGATTTTGGGCACAGACTGTGGGTCTAGAGAGATGGCTCCAGTCTCATTGTACTGCACACACCATTGGTCTGTGTGAGATACTATCTAACGCTGTTTTCCAACAGGGATGCATATTCTCCTATTACTTATTTCCCACTGCTTGCTAACATCAAGACACCTTTCCTTCTGCCAGCTTGCCTCTGGCTGCACACTGGGATCTGTGACCTCTCTGGCCAGTGAGCACCCAAAGCCTGGAGCTGGGCTTTCATGGCAGGAGTCACACAAAAGCCAGATTCTCACTGCTAGCTTTCAAACAAAGCTTGTTATGGAAAACACGGTTGCGTTTTCCTCCAAGACTGGCTCTCAGCTCAGAGCTGGGCACTTCAACAGCCTCCCTGCAGCACACTCGCCCTGTCACTACCAGTTTTCTGATGGGTGGCTCACCCCCTGACAGCCAGCTCAGAGCTTCCTTTCAAGTATAGCTCTGTCAACTGTTACTGGCTTAATAAAGACATCAAGGCCTCAGTGCTCAGATACTTTCTGGTTGTTTTCTTCTAGTCTTTCTCTCACCCTGCCACTTGTGTGCACCTCCAGGGATCATTCATACAGCATGTGTCTCTCTGATTAATGTTAATACCTCTCAGTGTGAAAACTCAGGACTAAAAAAAAAAAAAAAAAGAGGTTGTGACTCAGATGTGCAACAACATTTTAAGTCCTCGTGCTGCTCACTTAGTGTCAAACCCACTCTTAAATTTTCCATGGCCAGCTGTGCAGAACAAGGGCAACATGATCTATTTATTACTCTAACTCCTTTTCCAGCACGAGACAGAAGCAGCTCTGCACTCTCTGTTAATCTGCAGTGCTTGCCTCTCCCAACACAACTTAATTCTTTTACCTGAACCATGATTTAATGCCTCCTTTGCTCCATCTTATTTGTCCAGTTTCTTAATGTGCTGATCTGGGTTCAGGCTTGTTTACTATACCCAACTGGAATATTTTGCATGCTTATACAAAGATGAATAAAGATCAATAGCCTCACTGATTTGCCCTAGGTTATCAAGTAAATCAGTCAGAAAAAAAAGTGTGCATCCTACTTCATTTCCTTAAACCATCAGTACAGTTCAAATAATAAAACAGTGCTGGACTGACACAGCAGCAGGAACTCTGGAATCCACCAGAAATTCTGCTTTTGTTTCACATATTACTTGTAAACATCTGTGTCCAAATACTGAAGAAAAGCTTGGATGAAGACACAACAGGGTTGTTAACTACACTAGGTAAACCTAGATGGGATATTCCATTTTCTTCTGCATCTCTAAGGTAATAAAATTTGGTAACAGCCCCTATTACCTGGAATGAAGGACAAGGATGTTTCAGGTAATGCAGACACCTTTTTTTTAAATTATTATTTTGTAATTAAATTATCTCAAGATTAAAATTAATCAGTGTCTCATTGTAACACACTTGCAGGGAACTGCTGGTGCAAGAAGTTTCTGTCACAGCTGACGAGGCTCAAGCTCAGAGTACCTGCAATTCCACTAATAAACCGAGTAAGCTTAAGTGCTTCAGTCAGCTTGTGGGAGGGAGGGTGTTGGGGGGTACCAAACCATTAGTCTCTGACTTCAGATGTGATCCATGTAAAGCTCAGACCATTTCTTAAGGACCTGCTTTGAATCACTGCTTTGAATCACTGCTGCCCATGAGACTAACTCTAAACATATTGTTGAGGCCACTAATTTTTGTACCCAAGTATGACAGTGGTTATTTCTTCCTCTTTCCTGCACAGGAACATACAAGAGGAGATACAAAACCAACAGAGGAAAGTAAATAGTAAATAGCAACTGTAATATCTTCCACTATTAGCTGCACAGTCAGACACATAACTATTTATTATTTTGCTTTTCAAAAAATATACAAGATTTGGTTTTGTGAAGGTCTTGCTCCCTTCAAGAAAGCAGCAGACCTGTACAAAGAAGCTCTTTTTGTCACAGCCAAGCCTGTTTGTCTCCTCGGTATCAGAGAAAGTCTTAATAACTTCTAATACAATATATATTTTTTAATTGAATAAAATCTACCTGCAGATGATGTTGTAATATGACCCATCACTGCGGAATGATGCAGAAGTGAGCCATCCATCTCTTCTGTGTCCTGACCTTTAGCTCATTCTGCCTGTGACTTACCTACATGCACCACACCATTGCCTGCTAGCAGTTCTCCAAGGGAAACAGTAGCACTAGGACAACATAAAAGCTCCACTTTCAAATGATGAGGGCCAAATCTAGGCCGTTCACTTCTTTAGAGATGGTCTTATGATCCGTTTTAAGTCTTTTCATCGAGCACTGGAGCAAATATTCATAGTGCACACCCCGCACATCACCCACCAAAGACTAGTACCCTCTTGTCTCACCCTTCAATCTTTTATTTCCATACGCTGCACTCTTATTTCAACATTTAGAGTTTCTGTTTGTAGACCTGGCTGTAGAGAAAATAAGGACCCAATTAAGTTCAACTGCATTTCCAAAGCACTGGCAGATAACCTGCTGATGAGCTGGATGAACAAATCTGTTCCAAAAAGTACTATTTGAACCAAGAAATAACACAGTTAGGCATGCATATGCAAAGGTTTTTCCATTACTACAGGTGTTTCACAAAACCAGAGCCCAGTGCTTAGTCTGGAAGCTCGATCACTGACAGTTGTAGAGATGAAAGCTGTGACAGTTATTAAAAAAATCTGGAAAAAGTAGGACTTTAGTCCAGATACACTTATTACCCAGTCATAGAGCCATGTATCGAAAAGCAAAGCACTAAAAGAATAAATACCATAACCATCTCTGTAGAAAACATGAACTAGTACCTAAATGCAACAGCAAGGATTGGTAAAACAAGAAAACCTTGCTAAAGAATCTTATTTTGTAAGAGGAAATCAAAAACATTTCTTCCAGAAATAGATTAAGTTTGGATTCAGGATTTTCTCAGCAGTCAATCTCCATTTTAGAGAAATAAGGCAGTAAAAGGCTTATCTAGCATTTGGAGTCAACTCTACATGAGGGCATGCACCTCAGCTTGAGAAGAAAGGGCTTCAGGTTAAAAACACCACAGGAAGCAGGGTTACTGCAGGTTAAAAACACCACAGGAAGCAGGGTTACTGCAGCTTGGCAAGTATTCTTTGTGGCACAATGGAAAATCTCTTCCATTCCTGAATCACTACAACACTTACAGAAGATGATTAATTACTCAAGCAGTAATTAATCAATTTCTTATTTCCCTGAAACAAGTTTCAGAATTGAGCACTAGGTGAAGAGTCAGGTAGTTTGGTAGAGGTTTGTAGTGTGGAAAGTCACCTCAAGAGTATTTCTGTCCTACATGTGGAGACAATACTGGTCATCACAGCAGAAGCAAAGGAGAAGTGAGCATTAGTAAAACTTAAGAGATTAGGTAGTGAATTTAGTTACACTACTGTTATTTAATTTAATAATCACTGTAACAACAGAGAGAACAGTTGCAACAGTCAGCTGTTGTCCCTCGAGTCCTGAAACACAATTATTAAAGGAATAATGGAAATGGATTGTATTTGTTACATCTAAATAGTGCAGTTGTGTTGTTCTAACTCTCTCTTGTAAAAGACGATTGAGGGACTAAATAGCAAAACTCCTGACCCAATTTTTAGGAGGAATGAAGCTCATCCTAGAGTCCTGTTCAGAAGGCTTGCCTACAATCACACATTACTCCAGCAAGTAGCTTGACAGTACTCCATGCACTCAAACTCTAGCTTCACAGAACAGTTACTACACATAGCCCTCAAGTAATAAGTCCTTATACACACAAGCCCATTTTTCAGAGGTTGCTGCCAGTCCCCCAGAGAGAAGCTACAAAGAACTCCATACACACAGGCATTTTTATTTTAATAAATAAAGTTTTACAGGCTCAGGCTTTTTTTTTTTTTAAAATCACATATACAGAACAGAAAAATGCCTGACCAAGTAACATGAATTAAACTACTAACCCCAGGGAAGGAATGCATGCCCTCTGTAACACTGAAAACCTTAACTGAAAAGGGATTTCTCATCGGCAGCATAGTAATTTACTTCACAGATTAGATAATTTGAAAGAGATGTGGCCAAAGCAAAGATTTGAGTGACCCTAAATGGACCATTTGTCCTGATAGAGCCACAACAGTGCAAGGAAAGCCAAAAGCCCAAACACCTCCATTTTCTAGTGTCACTTCTGGTTGAATACATATATCTTCACATCCTTTAAGCAACACATTCTAACCACAAGTAGAAAGACTAAGCACAGCAGGTATGCAAAATTATTCCATTGAAGAACAGATATTGGATGACACGGTAATGTTATATTTCAAGATTTTTAAATTAGCAGATGCTTTTGCATCCCCTTCAGTATGGCAGTGGAACAGATCCCACCTTCTCTCATAGAGGTTTAGTCCAAAAACTTCCTGTTGGCATTAGCACCAAAGAGAGCCACTCTGATTTCTGGCATCATCTGTTGAGAAAGATGACATCAGTTATATGCAATAGGCAATAAAATTGCTCTACATCCCTCACTGCAGGCACTGTGTAATAGCTAGGCTAGGCTTCAAAATTAAGAAATCAATTAATTTGAGTTCTCTGAAGCCTTTATCTGATCACATATTGCCTGCTACTCTTAGAGACTTAAAAGACTGCTGGTACTGCAGCATAAGAAAGAGATGCCAGAGCTAGTTTTTTTTCCACTACAGTATAAGACTCACACAAAGTTTCTAGTACTCGAGCTGGCTTCAGTAATTCAAGTTAGCCTCAGCATTTCAACATCTTGCCTGCACTGCAGTCATAACAAGTCTTTCAGTATCATAATTTCTAGAGTTTTATGCTCATGCTTAATTCAAAAGGGATCATTCTGGGAAAAGTGATGTCTGTTGTAGAGAAGTACAAACAGCAGGCAATTTCCTTCTTTTCATTCAAAAATAACTTCTTACTTGTCACCCATGCTGAAATCTGAACCCACACGCTATTGTGAGTGTTAACACATTGGAAACACAGGGTTTTAATTACAAGACAAAACTAGTTAATTATATCTTGTTCACCTTGGCTGTTAGAGAAACTCACCTGCTGGGCTACAAGGTCCAGCCGACTTTCCAGGGTATTGGAAACCTTAATTTTACCATCACTGTTGTAGATTTCAACACCTCCAGAACTAGAAAGTGGAAAAAAACCAAACTTAATCTGTGAAATCCATGGTACATCTCAAAGTCAGAATGTGGTAGAGATAATACCCCAAATCACTGCTTATAGGCAAGTCAGATATGTAGGTAAGACTTTCATTTTTTTTTCAAAACAAACTTCTTCTGATCATATCTTAATAGGAGTCAGGAAAAAGTGATCCAGTGAGGCAGCAGTGCAAAGCATGTGTGGAGAGACCACAGCTACATACAAGGGTCATCATTAGCATGATCTAAATGCAAGTGGAGCTCTGAAAATTGCCACTTCAAAACAGCTTCAGACTCTGTATTAAGAGAGCTTTCAGATTTTGGGAAGTCAGGAAGAGTGATAAAAGTGCTGTTTGTGGACCAATATTGACTATCAGAATAGACAGCTTTGTGCCATGTTCTTTATTGCACTATATGGGAATAGAGCCTTGCAAACTCAACAGACATACACTCCTTAAAGTGATTATCCTGCAGCAGCTTATGACTCAATTTGCTTCACCTTGAGACAGAAAGCACGGCTACATACGTATTCTCTCTCTTAAAAGATCAATAGTGAAGTTGCTGTGTACAGTGATTCTCTATTTCAGTACTGTGAGTCAAGCTGGAGCTTGCACAAAACTTTTTTTTGACATTTTTGATTGAGATTGGATTTGTTTGGAGGAAACTGAGGGGTCTGTGCTTGATTAATACAAAGAAGTGTCACATTCCACTAGAACAGTAGCAGACACACTGTGGGGATATCCCATACATAATTTTCTGAGACTGTTCTAGTAGGAGCTATGGCTTGGAAAGTTGCATTAAGTTAGTGTTCTGCATAAAAGACTCCCATTTTCCTTACATATCCTCTGGCAGGAAGTTGTCTTGGTCAATATGAACATCCACATCCCTTTTTGTGGCATTTTTGTAGGTGGGAATGCTCTTCTGTACAGCAGTCTAGGATACAAGAGAAACCTCTAATTAGCATTGACAAATGCTGGTGCATCACTTGGGTTTGGTCACTTATTCATTTGCAGTAATAAAATGAAGGGATTGAGGCCCTTTTTTGATTTTTAATCAAGCAAATGCATTTCAGCACAGCTTCTGAGCCAAAGCAATTATTATTCTTAATACTCTAGCACTGTCTAAAGTTTCCTAGGCAATATCCAAGCAAGCAAATGATCCCCAGTTTGAAATGCAAACTTGTTCTCTTGCATTATATCTGCAGCAAAAGTGCAGCAAGCAAAGCTTGTTTTCATGTCACACAGATGGAATCTGAGCAGCAAATATTTGCAGTCAGGTCCCAGCTTTCAGGAGGAGGATGCTGTCATAACTATTCTAGGTGTCTTACCTTAACCATAGACAGATCCTGTTTCCTGCACCGAACAACTAATCTGGGCTCAAGCAGCTGGTAGAATCCCTGCAGAAGATAACCATTACAGTATCAGAAAATTAACATTTTGATTGTCTTAGAATTATTTAACCCCCAAGAAAGGAAAGGAGCTGATCAATTTGAAAACCAAAACCTGACAATATTAAGCTCTTTTACTTAGTTCTTTGTTTGCAAGTTCACCTCACAGACAGTCTGAGAGGACAGCACCAATATCTGGGGAAAATGTCCACAACTATGGATTTCTTTGTGTTTCTTTGTTAGCTTCAAGTTTGGAACTTAAGTGCAATTAAAAATATGTATCATAGGACCATGAACACGTATACATAACAATCACTGCTGTTTAAGTAGACAGAGCATGCTGCCAAGCTGACATTCTCCTGCGCAGCTCTTGGAGAAGACGTGCGGTAGTTTCAGGTGCCTGTTCTAATAATTCCTGCCTTGAATAGGTTTAGTTCCAGTTGGAAGGGACCTGCAACAATTATCTAGTCCAACTGTGAGTATTGATGAGTCACTGGATCAAATCTAATACACCAAGACAGATGTGGCCAGCTTGCAAGAGCGAGACAGGTTTGTTTGACATATGGCAATGCCAGACCTAAGCGTGACAAAGCCACAACACTGACTTGGAAGCACACCACGCTAGTAGGAAACACTGTTAAGAAAACTCTGCCATCAAACTGGGGACAGGAGAGCTCGTGGCTGGCTTCTGTAGTGAGAGTTTATAGGGAAAGGACCAATTCATACCAGAAGGTGGCACTAAGTGGTCACACAACTTGCCCTGACTTAGCTTACTGGAATTGTAGCAGTTTGTTTTTTGGGGCTAGAGTTTGGTATTCTAGGCAAGCAAAGGTTTGATTTCTGCTCTTTATGTCTGTCACTGCCATACTACAGTAAATGTGTCAAAGTCAGGACTTAGAAGTCTCAAATGAAGAAAGGATTTTAGAAGCAGGTAATTATTGACTTCTAGCTTTGGAGAAACACCTTTTGCCAAAGGTGCATTTGATCCAATTACTACAGAAGTTTAAAGTGTGCATCCTAAGTGTGCATTTACCATGTATGTGTGTGCATCTGCAATTATTCTTATAATGGAACTGCTGCCTTGTATACCAGGTTTTAAACCCCAAAATAAGCTGCAGCCTTATCTGTTTAGAAACCAAGACTGAACGATACAGCAGAAGTGATGTTTAAAACTCAAAGATCACCCAGCACCATTTGATCTAGACTCCAATAAAACTGTAACCTCCCATGGGTTATGTTTGAAGAAAGACACCCAGAAGGATAAGGCTGCAATCATCTATTTATTACAATTTCAATATTTACCTGTAGAACTAGTCCATCCAGCAGCATCTGGTACCTGGCAGTATCCTTCACCACCTTGGCAAGTCTCTGCTTGGCCTCATTCAGCAAATCCTACATTCAGAAGAAATCAGATCAGCAGAACCCATCTGTTTGGCATTTGGTTTCATGCCTACCAACTTTCTGTACTCCTATTATAGCTATCACACCCTGCCAACACGCAAACGTACACTCCAGCTGGTGTTCATCCAAGCTAGACCTTCATCTCTGTGCGTGGCACAACACCCTTTGCAAGCAGTTCCCTTCTCTGTGCCCCAATCTGAACCCATTACAACCTGATAAGAATTCCTTTTTCATGAAAAAGGGAGACCTCAGTAGTAAAAGGTTAGTATTGATAATATTCAGACAAACTAAATAATTTGTAAATCATCACCTAATGGAAACCAATGAACTTGTCCAAATAACTGCTTTTTTCAGCTTTGTGGCTGAGCAAAGAAATCTAACCTATCTTTATGAAATAATATTTAGCCTAGGTATTTTTTAAGTTGTAAGTAAATGCAAGTCAAAATTTCAAAGCTTATTTTTAACTTGAAGTAGCTGGTTTTGATTACCTTTGTTCAGCTAATCAGTTATCAAATGAGACCGAATTTTTAAGAAATGCCAGTCAATTCAAACACAGCTCCTAGAACTGAGCCATCCTAATTAATTCAGATAAAGAAATTATATGATTTGGTATAAACCTTTCTTTACTGTCCTGCCTCATAGTGTTTAAAAGAAGAGTACATGTTAACACAGTCAATACTAGGATATAAGACTGTCACAATTTAACGTCACGGTCAAATCTAGTTATACTGTCCACTCTAGAGTAACACAGCATCTCTGGAACTGCTCATCCCTCTTGTTCATGAAAGAGGCCAAAGATCTGATAAGGGAAGAAAGAGCTAGCAGCATGTGACTTTAAATGATTTAAAATGAGGAAGAGTGTTAGTATTACTCAGAAGCATGAGGTTGAGTCAGCTGATAAATGAGGAAGAGATTATCCAGCAGAGACTACCACAGTGGAGTTAACTCTTTAGCCACCCACCTTCCTCCTCTCTGCAAATATAATCTAAAGTTTGAAACTAGGTTTAAGGAATCAATCAGCTGGTGATTATCTTCTGCTAACTCCTCTTTTTCATAGTAGCATTAGCTTGAACATTATCCTTTTTTTTTTTGTATTTAACTTCTACAGGTCTCACAGCTTATCCAATAGCTCAACAGCACCATCTAGCAAAATAAGGAACACTCAAAACTGTTTCTGAGACAGGGTGAGAGATAACAGAAAACCTGCAAGCTGTATAATGAGCAGAATGAGAATGAACTACAGGTGGTGCAAGATAAACATAGTAAGCCTGAACTAAGACTAAACGTAGCCTGCTCTGAGAAATGATCACTCGCCCTACGTGTTAACACACAGACTGGTCACCTACTAGAACAAGAAGCAAAGCTTTTCAAAAACTAGGGGCCACTAAAGGAGACAGACAAACCTGGTTAGTAGTGTTTTAAGCCTACATACTTAAGCTATGCCAGCTTTAATGCATACATGTTGCTTCAGGCAAACAGAACTTCAACGTTCTACTAATCACGCAAGAGAGAGTTCCTGTTCTTTAAAGAAATAAGCTATTGTCCAAATGATGAGATACAACACTGCCTGCAATGTTCCTGGCAGAGAACTATTTTCTGAAAAGAGCAGGTAATAGAAACTGTGAAAACAAGCTAAAGCAGATTAGTGAAGCTGGATTAAATCCTTAGTGACTTTTCAGAGCAGCTGGGAAAGCCGTTTTTGTATGTTGAAGCAAACGTCTCTCAATCATGAATCACATTTTTCTTTAGAGAATGGTTAAGAACATTTCCTAACAGAAGGTAGAAATAAAACCTCTGTGTCTTTACTACAGAGATACTCACTGAAATAAGGTCATCCCTTGCCTTGAGGACCTTCAGTCTTGCTTGATTCATCAGGTTGGACATCTGACTGCAAGTTGCATGATAAAGTTGAATCAATCCATCAGACTTTGACAGAAGAACAACAACATTTAACTGTATACTTTACATTTAAAGATAACAATGTTCCAGCATTTACTAACAAATCCTGTTCACCTGTTTGCTTCTGAACTTGCACACATGTGCTTCAGTGAAGACCCACCAAAACTAAACCTGACATGAACATCTGTCCCAGAGTAACAGACCAGGGTAGAGTTCTAGACATTAAGTACACAAAGAATCACAGAATGTCAGGGATTGGAAGAGACCTCGAAAGATCATCCAGTCCAACCCCCTGCCAGAGCAGGAACCTAAATGAGATCACAAAATCCTTTCAGTATACTTACTAACAGTTATACTAGTGTAGCTCACCCTTGATAATTTCTCCACAGGAAATACTAGAAGCTTACAATTAGAACGGAATGGACTGGCTACAATTTGCCCATTTGCCAGGGAAAAAGAGTTTTGCATAAAATCAGCAATAAAATGAGAACTCAGGCTCCAAAGTCAACCATCTAACCTAGAGCAACTTACATTTTCTTTTGCTGTTCAATTTGTTTCTCCTTCTTTTCATAATACTCCATGATTTTCAGCCTCTGTGTCTGAACAAGGCGACCTTTCTCAATGTTGAATTCTTCTTCTGCCTACAGTAAAAATTAAATAACTGAAGTGGAAATTGATTCCATGGGCTGAAAAAAACAGAATCAAAATGAAACAGCCATGCTTTCAGAGAACATTCATAGATAAGCTAGGATGACAGAATTTATGGTTCCATATAAACAAAACATTTCAACCAGTACTCAA
>NW_010328240.1:0-4750 GCF_000700745.2 Antrostomus carolinensis | reverse complement strand
CTGAACTAGAACTTTGCTAATTAAGATACAGTTTATTTTATCAATTGATTGACACGTGTTTCCTTGCAGTATTTATTCCTCAGGCACAAAATTACTAAATTCATATATTGTATATTGTTAAGCAAAACTCATTTTATCTGAGCTTCAGGTCTAATTTGTTTTTGTAGGATTGGTTTTGTTGCTGGCTACAAGAGATTCAACCTACAACAGGCTACTCAGCCTTCAGTGTCCACAAACTTCATTACTTTAAGCAATTCTTACACAAGGAGAATGACAGTATAGCTATGACTTTTTTTATAAAGCCCATCCAGACATCATGTGGAAACACATGGCAAATTTTCCTATTTATACCCAAGAATCTAATCTCAACTCCTGACATCTGTTTGCAGGTCATCAGGAATATCTATGTTTTAGTCTTGATTAAATATTTGTGCAGATCTAAATGTTTAAGGGAGATTAAATGTTATTAGTCATACACATGCTGATTCCAATACCAAAACAGTATTTCAGCATTGGTATAAGGCAGAGTGTTTGGGTTGTAAGGCAGCCCCTACCTCTTACATGTAAACTTGTATATTCTATTACCAGGTTAATATTAAACTCGGTCTCTTGTGGCTTCACCTAAGCAAAGAATTCTGCAAGTAATTAAACTCATGTCTTAAATATAAATTTATGCTTTAGTTGCCCAGGATACCTCCTAAATCACATCTCAAATTAAGTCTGCAGGTGGTTACACAGGTTTAGGTACAGTTATGAACCTGCTTACAAACCAACTTTCACCACCATAATTCAACCAGTTTAACCTTCACCTTCAACCATTTTGGTACATGTATGTGAAACATTTCATGCTTGTGAAAGATTATCAGCATTGTTGCTTTGATTTACTACCAATGTCTCTGCCTGACACGCTACAGAAGTCAAGCAAAAATGAAAATTAATGCTTCCAGTAGTAACTTGTTAAGACAAAGCTTATCAGAATTCATAATTATGCAGAGAACTCCCTTAATCCTCACTGATGTCAAGTGGTGGGGTGGGGGAAGGTGTTCCACTTAATCCAGTCTATTCACATTACCACTCAGCTCTCCTGATTGATTAAAAAGAAAAGTGAATTTGCATATGAATAAATTTATATTTCAGAACCACTAAGAAAACTTTGAACAAAAAAAAAATAGCTCTGACTAGTTTAGATTGTGAAAAGCTAACAAACATTAACTTTATTTGGTAGCATCATTTTTTTTTTTGCTATGTAAAAACTAAACGTGAAGCAAACTGTAGCTTACAGAAGTTTCCTAGGACTGCTCTGACTGCAACTATCAAAACAGGATGCCTGATGCAGTTTTCCTTTTGCACTTACTGATACTGAATTTCCATTTTTACCTTTGCATCTATTTCTTCAGCTTTTTCATTGGCCTCCTGCTCAATGAAAGCCATCATATGCTTGATCTGTAACAAGAGAGAGAAAATAAAATATTTTCTATAGTGAAGTACTTCAATGAGAGGAAATATAGATCTATTTCTCATTTGTACAGTAGGCTACCCCATATCCATTCACTAATTAATATAATAATGTTGTTTTTCCAGGAAATGAACTTGAGCATACAGGTCAAAGAGTCAGCTCAGTTTAACACTGATGACAAGAAAACATTTTTTCCCCAAATAATGAATATAATGTTATTTCACTGGCTGTCATTAGAAGAATGTACTTTAGATATGCAACTATACAAAAAAAACCCCAAAACCTCAAAAGTCAATTTGTATAAATGTGAGGCTGAGTATTTTCATTCTTCACTAGTGAGAAAAACTTTTCTTTTTTCTAGATTAGTAAAGTAAAAATAAAAATTCACACCCAGTAAAATTAACATAGTCTTTTCATTATGACATTTACATAAAACATAGAAGATTTAACACAGAGTCCCTGCTCCATGTCAGGCACAGATGGCACTTGAATGAACCTGAGTCTTCCACACTGGATGAGCAGTGAAGCAAAGCAGAGGGCTACTGACCACTCTGGTCAGATCTGTACAACCGAGGTTCCTTTACACACTTGAGAAATGTTTCTTGGAAAAAAAATGTAAGAAATTCTGTAAAAACTTAAAAGGCCATTTAAAAAATGCTGCTATATGGTTCAACTCAAAAGGACTTTGTAAAGTAGCTGCATATTAGTTTGGAGGAGCTGGGGAAGGAGACAACTAGTTGATCAAGACCACCTCAAGTCCATCACGTGCTGCTTTAGAGCCTGGTTTGCACTAACAGATTTTACTTGAAGAATCTTTTTGAAACCACTTCAAAGCACTAGAAAACACAGGTCCAACAGCTGAAAGACAAGGAAAGCAATTATATTGAGTTCTGCTTATTTATCACACACCTTTCTGTGACCAGGTCTAAGTTTAGGTTCCCTTTTGGGGCAGACTGTAAGGACTCGTGTCCAACCAAACTGAAACTTTGAGCAGTTACAGACATTTCCAAGGCCAGGTGGGATAGACCAGGTACCTGAGCAGCCCATAAAAACCTACTGACTTTTTGCTTGCACTTAGTGAGGAGGCACATTTTGTGGACAATCTGGTCTGAATAAACTTGCACAGATGATACTATTCATATCATCTCAAGTTAAAATGAAATATTTCAAAGAGATAAGAAAGGTGCCAACAGGAAAACTGAGCCAACGTACAGAACAGCACCAGGCCCATAGAGATGAAAAACCAGAAGTGAAGAGACAAGTGGAAGATTTGAAGCACGTGCAGTGGAAGAAGTGAACAATAATACCCACATCCTCAAAACCAGAACAGAATTTGTTTCTTTTAATTCCAGTTTGCAACACTGCCAAGTGTGTGTCAACCTATGGTGTCGGTTTCCTACCCTGCTGGCCTGATGAGACAGCTGGTGAAACCAAGCTTCAGATCTACCTGCATTTCAGAAAGGACAAGAGAGGGAGATAAAAATCAGGAAATAACTTTGCTGAAGAGCCTGTTGTTGAAGGAGATTAAGAACTCCTGTGCAGCAGTAGTAACCCTGACATTACTGAGCCACTTCCTCCAGTTTGGTTTAGTTTCTGAATTTTGTAAAAGTACTTTGAACAGTTCCAGGTGTTCAAGAAACATCCTCTGCATAACAAAGAAGAACATGATGGAAGCAAGCTGATCAGGCATCCATTTCCTCTAGTCTGGTGTTATTTCTTCCAAAATCTGTTATACTGAAATCCCTTTTTTGCTTTCATAGAAATGAAAAGAGACCCTAAGTGAGACCTCCATAAACAGGATTAGTTTTAGTAAGACTGACAAAAATATGTATTTTTTAAATAAGATATTTATTTTAAATTAAAACCTTTAGCACAGTAGTATTTCCTATAGAAAGGAAGAGAGGGTTTTTCCCATCAGTAGTCATGTGATTATCCTTTCCAAGGGAAGTTCTAGATGTTAGACTGCCTTTAGCTAGAAATGACTAGCCAGATTAAATAGAACAGTCTGTTAAATGGTTTTGACAGAATAAAGCAAGCAAGTCTATCAATGGGAAAAAGTCTTAATTAGAGATTATTTTCAAAGTAAAAGTTACTGAAAGCCCCACAGCAAGTAGCTAAGAGTTCAGAGGATCAGTTGGCAAGTTCATACCAGATGAATACACATGCAGAACTGTCATGCCATCAGCATCATCCTCCTTTCTAGTCAACAGGATCAGCTGAGGCTCAGGAGTATGAAACACTGACAAGAGAGTTGTAGGTGTGAAATACCATTAGCATTACATGTTTAGTATAGCAACAGATCCTGAACTAACCTGTGAAGCTCAGGTCCATGGTGGCTGAGCAAGACCACCTCAATGTCAGCTTTATTTTTATTATCTTCATGGAAGAGGTAGGAAAAAAAACAAACCAGCCTTGTGGATAAAAGGCAAGAGAATGTAGTGTCACAACTCCCCTTTTGCAGAAAGGCAACCTACTGATTTTACTTTCAATGTGACGCTTCCTTGCCAAGAGACTATGTTTACTGAATGAGAAAGTGAGACACGCAGCACTTCGGATGCAAAGGACAAAGGGAACTTGGCTGATCTGCCCATCACCTGTAGGAAACTCCAGGGACCAGTGCTGACCGGATCCATGCAGCCTTTAACGTGGCTCACCATTTCCAACCCAGCTCCAAGCAGGTTTTTTAGGGAAGGGCAGCGTTTACTGTCAATAAGGACAAAGTGTCCTGCCTTAGGAGGAAGTGTCCACAGCCAAACTTCAGCGTTAGAAGTTTCTGTTGCAAAAGAAGCCCAGGCAGCACTATTCTGCTTCGGATATAAAAATGAGAGAGGTCAAGAGCCTACCCAACTGCTAAGCTGAGATGCAGTAGAGCTAAAAGGGAGTAATATCTAAATAGACAGCGCTTATCTAGAGCAATGTATTTATCTGTCTTAAAGTGTAATTAAATGCTGTAGATAGCACAAAGGCTACTTGTGATGCTTTTCATTATAACCTGGCAGAAGATATCATCAAAATGCTTCAACACAGTTCCCCAATGGGTCAACAATCAACCCCACCAGGGGGGAAAAATAATAATAATAATAATAATAATAATAATTAAAAAATCACTTTATTCAGGAACTTCTTTTACTCCTGGAGATTCCCTGGGAAGATCTTTCCCCTCCACTCCCCCCTTGGCTTTGCCAGGGGATCAGCAGTGCTGTGGAATAGCGGGGGACCCTATGGCACAACGACACCGTGAATCAGCCCTTGCTGGTGGTGCTGGTGGTGCTGGTGGTGGTGGTGGTGCTGGTG
>NW_010328239.1:35442-52133 GCF_000700745.2 Antrostomus carolinensis | reverse complement strand
CCCCCAAAGACAGGGGCTGTGGGAGAGCACCAGGGCCCATCAGCCTCTGCTGGCACCACTCAATTGCATTTCCATCACCTGATGGACACTACCTGCTAACACCCACATGCACATTTATTTGCAGCAAAAAGCACACTCTAGTCACCAATTAGCTTTTTCTCTGCAGGTTACACTTGTTACTTTCTCCTCTTCACCCCTTGCCCAAAATATCCACTGGCTCCTAGGTTTGGGTACACCCTGTCCCATATCCCTCCCATTCTCACCTAGGAAGGGCAACACCCTCACACCTCAGTAGTCAGAAAGGACTTGGTAAAGGCTGCAGATATGTATTTAACCAGCATTTTAGTTGCATTTTGCAACGTGTAGATTGGGCGATTGATGGAAGTGAAACTTCACATTAGTTTTCCATTAGTTTCTAGACAGGAGTGCTGCTGTCTCTCTCTGTGGCACTAATTTGGGTCTCTACCCTCTGACCAGATACCAATTTCCATGTAATAAGGAATGTACCTCTCCATGATCTCTCTTCATCCAAAAAATTCAGCTGTAAGTACGCAAAGTTTCTAGGGTGCTGCCAGGCAGGCACAGCGAGTTTGCACTGCTACCCAACGCACCCGAATGTCACTAGGACTCACCATTAAACCATGATTGCTCTGCACTCCTCCTGCAATAGGCCAACAGACCACAACAGCTGCATTATCTCAGCCAGAATAAATGGAATAAAATCCCACCAGACTGGCAAATTGAGCAGCAATTATTTCAGGCAGGTGAGAGCTACTGGTGAAGGCATTTCCAGTGTTTCATTTTGCAAGGGCAGATAGTGATAGGATGAGGAGTAACGGCTTTAAACTGGAAGAGGGGAGATTTAGATGAGATATTAGAAAGAAATTCTTTCCTGTGTGGGTGGTCAGACACTGGAACAGGTTGCCCAGAGAAGCTATGGATGCCCCCTCCCTGGAAGTGTTCAAGGCCAGGTTGGATGAGGCTTTGAGCAACCTGGTCTAGTGGAAGGTGTCCCTGCTGATGGCAGGGGGGTTGGAACTGGGTGAGCTTTAAGGTCCCTTCCAACCCAACCCATTCTATGATTCTATGGCTGGTGAGCAGTCCTGGAGGCAAACCCTCTTGCTCCCTCTCAGGCTTGGCTGTGCCTGCAAACCCCTTGTGATCTCATGCAGGATGCTCATCCTCTGCAACTCATCCTTTCCTTTTTGAACCCTCTGAGCTGCGGGCATGAGCATTCAGCCCCTTTTTAATTCCCTGCAGACTCCCCTGAGCACCTTGGTCTGACAGATGTGACCCTGTCATGCTCATGGTGGGACAGACAGGGGCTGATGCAGCTCCCAGACCCAGCCTGGGCATGGACCACGCTGGGCAAAACCTGAGGGCTTGATGGAGAGAGATCAGAAAGGCCAGGCAGAGCCCAAACTCCTCATCCTCAGAGAAGCCAGAGCCCAGAGAGCACCGCTGTAGGGAGTGCACCAGCCTCAGAAATTAGCCTGGGAATTAACGCTATCTAACAGATGGACAAGTATGACAAAATGAGGTTTCTTGCCTTGCAAAGGTGTAGTGTCCACCAGCAAAACAGCCTGGGAGACTGCCCAAGCCTATTTACCATCCTGCCAGCAGCACCCGTGACGTCACAGCCCCTCCAGGGCTTGCCTCCTACCCGCACTCCTGATGCTGCAGAGAAGCTGAAGACAAGCAGGATGTCACAGCACTGACACCATCTGCATTTAGGCACCTGCATCTGCTCAGAGCCCTTCCTGGTGGCATTTCTGATGTCTGCTTGAGGGTAAAGCCTAGAAGTCTCTGCTTCCCCACAGAAGGAGGAAGAGAAGACTCTTTCAGTCCACATCTGTTTTTGTTTCAAGAACATTGCTGAGTACAACACAGTTCAACCTCATTTCTCCAATAAGCCCAAGCTTGGCAGGCATGTGAATACTGCTTGAGACTCACTGGGAGAAGCTAATCTGTGACTACTGCGTTCACTCAAGATGGACAGGCTGGGTGGTACACCTCTGTCCTCACCCTCTTATACTCTGTCCCACTCTGCAACATTTGCTGTGGGAAAAGAGCTCCTTGGAGAAAAGGAGCCTTTGCTCTAACGCATGATGGCTGTTTGTGTGCTTTGGTGGTGGTTGTGGGAAGCTGTGGGGTACACGTGAGTCAGAGGGTATTGGATCTCCACCAAGCTAGACCCCACCACCTGTGCAAAGGAGACGGATGCACATGCCTGTGTGTGGGGGAACGGGGCACTACTGGAGAAGGGAGGGTGCCCAGAGAGAAAGGGGAGAAAAATGCTCAGTTTCTAGCCTTGAAGGGACTAACAGCATGCGGGAGAGTAAAGAAACAGTCATCACACTGTTTTTTGCCCTGCACTGTGGTGTGCAGAGAGCCGCCCACAGGCCCTCTGCCGCCCCAACTCTAGGAAAGAGGCTGCGACAAGTAAAATTTCAGCATGGAAAATATGGTATAGATGTGACCAAACAGGCACTTCTTATAATGTGCAATGTGTGCTCACTGCAAAACAGAAAATGCTGAATGCCTAGGTAGGAGCGGTAACAAAAGGTCGGACTGTTTGCCTCATGTAATCAGAGAGCAACAGTTATGTTTTTCTTCAGTTGATGCTATTAAATGAATACCTTACTTGTTAATATTGTTTAACACCCATGAATATAGTAAGCTTTTTACAGAAGTATCTGGACTGCCTGTCCCTGCTGCAAGAGAGTTATGAGTGTGGCAGGCAAAATGAAGCCCCGTCACGTTCCAGGAGCAGATGTCAGGGATGATCAGGATAAATAACTGTGCTGGTAATTCAGGTCAGGCTCCTGGGTTCAGCACTTTGCTTAGCAGCAAAAGATGAGCTTTCTTACATTGTGTTATCCCATACATGAAGAATAAAAGACAAGGTAAAATCTAAGGAGCAGCAGGTAAAGTTCAACCCTTTTCCCATGGCTGCTCAGCAGCTAACAGAGGTGACAGCAAAGTGAGATGGAGTCTTGCTGCGTTTGATGCCATGTGCTCACTGAGAGGAGCTAAGAAAAGCAACCACTACTTCCACCAGCGGAGAGTGGTATTGCAAACGACTGAGAAGAAATGCAGAGGTCTTAAAGCATCTCGTTGCTAGCAACCAAAGCTGCTGAGCAGATCTTTAAGAGTGATAGGCAGAGTGAGGGTGGGGAAGGGGCAGAGAGACCTTGGGGCTGCTCCACTTGGGAGCAGTGCCAGAGAAAGGGGATGGTAAAGCACGTCACTGAACAAGGCACTGCAGGAAGAGGAGGGAAATGGCAGCACTTTAACTGTACAACTCTGCCATGCAATAGGGCATCTGACAAAGTTTTAAGAACAGGAGGTGAAATACTTGTTTCCTAAAGCCCTACTCTGGGAATGGAAAGTGGAAGCATGGGGGAGCATACAGTTCATAGCCCCAGGGATGTCCAGCCCCGAGGCACTCCTCCTCAGCATCTCTTAGAGTTCATGCTCCCCACAGGGTTTACTCTAGGCAGTTTGAAACTTGAGTCCCAGTAACACAAAACCTTTCAGTTTGAGTGTGGCTTTATTTTACCTGGCACCCTCCCACCCACCAGGCATTGCAGCTACACCTCTACTTAGGGTTCCTTGTCAGTTTAGGATTTAGTTCCTACTAAATCCCTGCGTAATGTCAAGCAAGGCTGATGAGAAAGGGGCCAGGGCTAGCCTGGATCACAGACCCTGCATCTTCAGGTAAAACATCTGCCAGAAGCTTCTCCACCTACCTCCTAGCCTCACAGGGAATGTAAGGAGATGAAGCTTTCATACAGGTAGGGCATCTCAGGGGAGAGAAAAACTCTATGAGAAGAGCTGAGCAAGACAATAAGGTGACAATGGGACAATGAGACAATCCACCCTGCTCAGAGCAGCAGTGCTGTGCTGGTTCACACTTGCACCACCGGCACCGACCACATCCTCTGCCTGCAGCTGCTCTGCTCTTCCCCGGGCTCCCACCGCACCGCGCGTGCCCTCTCCTTCTGCCCAGCACTGGGATGTGGCTCTGCCACCTGGCCTCATTTCTTTGGTGAGTGCTGGGCAACGTGGCCTATGACCCTTCACCAAAGTTAATGCCATACCTGTGGCTTTTCAGCAACTGGTGCTCAATGCTGGAGGGGGACAGCGCAAGGCAGGGAATCTGGCCCAGCAATTTTGGCATACCAGAGCCTGCTGAAAGGACACAGCCCCACACTTCCCAGCATCCTGGTCCCTTCAGTTTGGGGGTCCTTTGTAGGTGCCTGGAAGGAGACACCAATGTGCAGCACGAACAGCTTATTCACTGTCCCCACAAGGCTGTTCCCCCTCCCCGATTGTACCCTACATCTGCCAGGGTCATGGGAGATGCTCAGGGGCCCCTGAGAAGGGGAACCCTTGGGTCCTGTACTGTCCCCATGTCCCCAGTCTCTGCCTAACAGCCTTACTGTGCCTCACTGCCACTGTCTGCCTCCCAGAAGCCCATTCTACCCTAAGGGGGTGGGAGAGACCCTTCTGCCCCATCCTGACCATCCCTCTTGTCCTGACGCTCAGCAAGAGGAGCCTGATCCATCAGGTGGGGACCTCAGCACAGGCTGGAATGAGCCCACGTGCTGAGGATGCAGGCAGGGCTTCCCGCACTGCTGGGTGTGGCTGACAGATGTTTTTGTCTTGGTTCCTCTTTTCACAAACACCAAGGTGCAAACTCAGCAATAACATCTCTGCCACAGGCAGTCCCAGACTCCTCCAGGGATGGCTGGGTGACCGAGACGTGCAGAGCATGCCGAGGGTCTGCTGGCCACCGGGGTCCCCACTGCACCCCACCTCACACAGGAACATGTCCTGGCCTTATTGTGCACCATCAAAATAAGCTGGAGAGCCATGCAACACTTGGGCACAGTTGCACATGCTGACCCAGTAGGACAGCTTCAGTGGGGGATCTGGGCAAGGGGAAGCCACTATGGGCTGGAGGATATCCTCCATCACAGGTTTAGCTCTTGGTTTTTGAGCAATAGTGCTGTGCTCGTGCTTCCTGCAGCCACAGGGACACATTTCCCCTGGAAACAAGATCCTATGGTCCCTATCACACAGTACAGACCCTGCCATCACTTCAGATCAGCAACTAAAGATCCTGGTCACATTCTCTGGCCTCTATCATAGCCAGAGTCCTTAATCAACAAGTTTCTCTAGCCTGTGTCAGCCCAGACACATCCCCACAGTGGGATAGGACAACACGAGCAGATTCTAGCATAATGATTTTCATCACCTAGCCCCAGCAAAATTAGTTTAGAGGAATACTCCAATTCAGACAGATGCAAAGCAATGCAAGGTCACAGCCCCTGGACCAGTGCCATGATGGCCTGATTCACCAGCCTCCTGGGAGGTCAGATAACATGTGAGCCTGCAGATATCCAGTAACTGACTCTGCCAGGAAGAAAATGTTCAGCCTGTGTAGGAAGAGCCCAGCAGAGTCTTGGGGCTGTCCTGACCTTCCAGCATCAAGGAAGCCAGTTAGAGAGCGACCCCAGCACATCATAACTCCTGCCCTCCAGGGTCTCCTGGACCCATAGGGGCTCAGCTCATGGCTTTTCAGGTCTTTGCTGGGCACCAGCACCATCTCCACTGTGGTGAGGACATGGCGTCTGCACACTGTGCAAAGAGAGGTGGCCATCTCGTGCTGCCAGGAACGCTTCCCAGTCCATGAGGCAATGATACAGCCCTTGCAGAGGCCTTCCCAGCACATCAAGGTTTGCTGCCCTCCATCTCCAAACATAGCTTCACCCCACCACAACCTAGTTGATACCTGACTGTCTTGGGTGCTGCTATGGACATCAGCTCCAGCCCTCTCTGATAAACCTACAGCATCCTGAACACGGTAAAGACACACAGCAACCTTGCAGCAGGAGAGAAGCTAAACCTTCTCATGCGGGCAGAGGAGCGATCACTTCTTACCTGTTTCCTGGGGTTCTCCTGAGATATTGTGGGGTGGCTCATCCAGCTTCTGTGCTGCCAGTAGAGGTGTGAGGACCAGGAGAAATATCCATCGCAGGGCCATGTTTGCTTATGTTCCCAGGTCAGGACTGAGGTCTCAGCCCCACTCTCTGCCTCACAGCACACCCGTCTGATTGCAAGAGATGCAAGCACAGAAAGGAAACAGCCCGGCAGAGAAATCACATATGGTGCAAGAGGCTTCCTCATTGGAGAGGGAACCTCCACCAGTGTCAGCACTGCTTTCGTTCTTCTCTTCTGTGCACTGGGGCAGCCTCACACCCCTCTGCAATCTTGCTGCTCTCTGATCTCTTGTCTGAGAACCACAGTTTTCAGGTTTTCTGTCAGGAGCAGCTACTAGCCAAAATAGCTGTGTTGCCTCCTCTCCCAGCACAGATCTCAGCGGTTCCAGAAGGACTTGTGAGCTGTGCAGGTTCATGACTGGGGTTTCGCAGGAAGATGTAGCTTCCACACTTACATGGTAAAGTCAAGCAGAGGCTAAATCAGAACAACCCTCACCTTGTTACTGCCTGATAATAATTGTAATAAAAAAGGACTTCTGAAGTGCACTGATGATCTTAATTTCCTGGCAGTGCATGCCATAGGCAGGAAAGCCAAGGTTTTGGCAGAAGTGGCTGGGTGCTCAGGACTGGGCTGAGAGCAGATGCTGGGGAAGAAGCTGATGAGAGACCTGAGGACCTGGAGCCCAGTGTTGTGGCAGGGGTTATTTCCAAACCACGCCTGGGGGGGGAGGTTTTTTTTGGAATGACCATGAAGGAGTGAGAAGGCAGCACAGACACGGCAGTGGGCAGGGAAGGGGCTGCCAGTGAATCTGTTTGTGTGGCTGGAGGTTGGCGGCACTGGCCACAGCAGCAGACCCAACCATCAAAGGTGGCCCACGACAAGAGTCGATGAATTCGTGCTCCAGCCACCCCAGCTGCCCAGCACCCCTCGCTGGATGTGCTTGGCTTGGCCCATGTCCCAGCTGAAACACACAGCTGGGAGAAAAGCAAGCACTGAAATATTTTCTGAGGTTTTGCAGCAGGGTTGCAGCCCCTTGTGATGGCCTTCCTCTTTATTGTGCTCTTCAGCAAGGCCTGGTACGCCCCAGCCTGAGATGAGGCTCTGCTTTCTGCTGATGAATATCCTTCACTTGATTTGCACGTCCTTCACTTGATTTGCACACCCTGCAGTACCTTTATTCAACAGCACAGGGCAGGTGAGTGTGGGGGGGCCCTCTCCGAATACACTCTCCCCAAACACCCCAAAAATCTAACCCTGAGCAAAATGTGGTCTTGGTTTTTTTTCTGCAATGATGATGCTTGAGAGCAGATACTCCATCAGTCTTCTGCTTCTCAGGGACAGAGCTGGAGTCTGCCTGGCTACCTTCCTTTTGCCCTCCTGTGCTCAGGTAAGGCAGTCTCAGCCTCTTCTCCCTTGTCTGTGTTCCATCTCTTCCTGCAACAGAGCTGGAATGGCTAGCTGGCCAATGGTTCCCCCCAAGGAAACTGCCTTTTTATTTCCTTCACTCAGATATGAAGCTCACCCATAGAGGCTTTACCATACGCAAACACACTTGCCCTGGCAGAAGTGCCCTGGGGCTGCAAATGCATGGTCAGGACTCTGTATTGCAGCGGGGCACATCCTGGGAGGCAGCTGTGCACCATCTTAGGTGGGAGATTGGTGGGGTGGGGTGGCGTGGGGAGAAGAAACTGCTCCTCTGCCTCCGGCAACAGCAGCAACTCAGACATCACCCCTTGATGCTACTGAGTCTTTCAAGAAATAATTAAAGAGCTGTGAAAACAAACCCATATCAGTAGGAATAGGTTCCTCATTTGGAGGATCTTTGGAAAATGAGTAGGGAAATTCCATAAATCAAAAAAAATACTAAAAAAAAAATCTCACATTCCAAATCCCTCTGTCCACCACTCCCAGCACAATGGTTGTCAGGTCCTATGTTAACAGTACACAACATCTCCAAAAGCCCTTCATTACCCCATCTGAAACCTCAAAAGCCATGGAGGAAGTTTGGGCCAAGCAGTTGCCAGGAAGCCCTCTCGCTCTCTTTCTCTTTGCACTTCCCTCTGCTCCACATCGGAAAAATCCAGCCTTGCGCATAACCCGGGCTCTTGCACAGAGGACGGAGGGGTGTTGCAAGCCAGCACTACCTTCCCCAGCAGGCCCAGCAGTTACTTTCTCAGCTCACAGAAGGCAAAACCCAAAGCCACAAAGACAGCTTTGGCTTGTTTGCAACGAGACAGGACGCAGGTGTCCCTGGGCTTCTTGGTTTGGCAGGTCCCACTGCCTCCCCTGTGTTACCCCGTTGTACAAGCGATGCTGGTACCAGTCCTTGCAGGAGCTCTCTGATGTGGCAAAGCAGCATTAGGTCTGTATTACAGAGGGGAATGCAAAAGAGAAGGAAACCTGCACAGGCCTGAAAGTGGAGCGCACTCGGCAGATCTGGGATGAACAGGAGGATGGGCAGGGTGTATTTCAATGAGCAGGGTGTATTATTTCAATGAGCAGGGTGTATTATTTCAATGAGCAGGGTGTATTATTTCAATGAGCAGGGTGTATTATTTCAATGAGCAGGGTGTATTTCAGCAGGGTGTAGGCAGGGAGCCGTGTCCTGCTGTGATGTCAGGGTCCAGGCACACTGCCTCACATGTGTCTCCTTTTGCCACAAACCTCACAGTGCACTGGTGCTTGAGCCACATTTCACAGCAATCTTGTCACCCCAGGAACATCATTCCTCTGCTGTGAGGACATGCTCTTATATTGACCCTGCAGACCTTGTGACAGATTTGAAGCTCTTGAAGTGTTTGCGAAGAGGACTGATGGCTGCTTCTACAGGATGTTCTTTGCTCTCTTTTTAGTTTGTCTTATTGAGCTTTTATATCTTTCCTGCCTGATACTATTTTTTGTCATCTAGGCATGACTTCAGCTCTTTGAAGGTGCATCTCTGTTTCAAATGACCTCTGGCCCTGGTGGCTTAGCGCTGCTGGTTCCTCTCTACCTTTTGATACCAGGAGCCCTGAAAGGCTGCCTTAAATCTTTGCAAGCTTGCTGGACACTGCTTCTCTTAGCTTCATTTTACCAAAGTTTCCTCATTTCATGAATTTCCCCTTTCTGAACCTGAACAAGGCGCCACTGGACTTTTCAATCTTTGTTGGTTATGCAGGGTCATGGAAATCAAGCACGTTGTGGCTGTCACCAGTGGACTGCCCTTTCCTGAGGACATGCTCAGCCCAGTCCTGCACAGAGCTCAGCTCTCCATCTTCCTCCCTGGCCCTGTGGCATATGTGGAAGAGCTGCATGCCAACACCTCGCTTGCCTTTGCCTGGTATTGCCAGCCATCGGGATGCTTGAAGATCAACAGCAGTAGTACTATACCTTGCCTTTTCCTTTTGGTTGGGATCCCAAAGGTGTATCTGTGGTACAAAGGGGTTCGCATCCCTCTTCTAAAGTGGGGACCCCATTGCTGGGGTCACATCTTGGACAAAGGGCTCCTGCCTGCTCCTGGCCTCCTCCCTGCAGCTAGAAGTTGGTGCTTGCACCCATACGTGTTACTCCCATGCACGATGCTCTCCAAGAGCAGCATCTGGCTTGCCAGTCCTCGCCTAAATATCCCCTATGCCGTCACCTGTGGACTGTGCTCCGCTGCTGGTGTGCAGAGACTGGTTCTTGTCCCATGAGCACTGCAGCAAGGGGAAACAGGGGCTCTGGGCCGTGAAAGTCACTTGTGGGCCGCTGAAGTTCATTCAGAGGAAACCTCATGGGTTTCATTGTACCAATGGGGGCATTGAGGCAGTCAGCAAAGGGGTTGAGGAAGGAAGTCTGTGTGGCAGATGCTGGCGCTGTCCTTCCTCTGTCTGAAGGGGAACCAGGCTGCATCCCAGTGTCTGGTCCTACCTCAGCACCCCTGGGCTACTGCCACAGGTGGGGTGATGCCAATCAGGAACCTGGGAAGCAGCTCCTATGACCCTGGCTGGGACAGCCACCATGCAGGGAGCTGGCCTGTCCCCAGGCTGCGCTGCAGCTGGGCTAGCCTGAAAGCTGAATATTCAGATGTTTTGAGCATGTACAAAGCTCTTGGGGGTTAATATGAGCTCACACACGTTTTGATGTCCCCAAAGCAGTGGTCACAGAGGTAGTCTAGACACCTGCATGCCCATCCCCAGCCTGGCAACCCCTGCCCTGCAGGGCATGGCTGCTGCTTGGAGTCTTGTGGGATTTGGGGATATGTCACTGCCTGCTGGATGCTGACAGCATGAGCCACTGTGTCAGGCTGCCAGGAGGGGCACGGGAAGGAAAGGCATATATTTCCTCTCAATATGTGGGCCTTTCCTTTGGACACACAGGCCCCTGCTTGTGCACCATGGTCCCTTGGGCAGATGTCTGCCCCTCTGCTGCCCTCAAGCTCCGTGCTAGCTGCAGCCCTTGCAAGAGAAGGGTCGATCCCAACAGAGCAACAGCCCATTTCCCACCAAGCTGACACTTCCACACTTGCACAGCTTTTAGTGCCTTGAAAAGCTGCCATGTTAATGTGGTACCTTCTTTGTTCTCTGTCAGGTGCCATGCAGTCGTGGTGACGTGTCAGTCACACTCCTCTGTCAGGCCTGGTACTGGCTGCTGCCGAGTCTGTTTGATGAGACACCCTCTGCTTTCCTGTGAGTCTTGCTGGCTGGCATGGCTTGCAGGTCTGTCCTTAGAAACTGTTCACGATATCCTGGCTTAGCCATAGTCTTCCCCTTCCAAAGACAGCTCTCCATCAGCTTGCTGTGGCTGCAGACACCCAGGACTTTGTGCTTATCCCTGAGACTGCCTGTCCTGCCTTGTGTGAATCCTCATCCCACCTCTCCTGCCTGTCCTGCCCAAATGTGCATTCCCACCTCATTTCTCCTAGGCTGGCAATTTGCGGGTGCTCAGGTTCCTCCTCCCTTCCTTTCTCCCACAGCAGACTCTGAGAGCTGCTGGCTTTGCTTCAGCACTGGCGGGCATCCAGGCGCCATGGTCACACCCTTTGCCCTGAAGATAAGCACAGAAGGTCCAAGGGGATCTGTCAGGACCCCCTAGCACTTGGCACCAGCCGGTCTCCACCTCTCAGCTGATACGTGTCCCTCAGGCTGTTGTGTGCATCTGGACATGCCTCCCATCCATCCCCAGCCATGCTGTCGCTCCGTACCTTTGCCTCCCGCACCACTGGGTCCCACAGTCCCCTGCCACCTCTCCAGCCATGAAGCTGGGCTCCTCTCTGCTTCCTGCATGCTGGATGCTCTGCTCCCAGGGTTCATCTCCAGAGCCCAGCACTTCTTTGCTAAGACCTACTCTGAGATCTGCAAGGAGGCCAGGAACATCTTTGCGGAGCAGCAGCTGAGAGCTGCCTGCAAGAAACAGGAGTGGAGGACACTGCTGCTGCTCCAGGACCCTGCACAGGTGACATGAGATGGGAAGGACTGACCATGCATCTTGTTGCTAGTCCAGAGCTGCCCTTGGCCTCACTCTGTACCTTAGGACATGTGAGGTGGGCACTTGTGCTGGGGTGGGCACTGGTGCTGGCAGCTGCTCTGCCCTGTGCCCATGGAGGGCAGGGGGACATGGGGCTGGTCCTGGCAGGCAGCCTGCCACCAGGAGGGTGGGAATGGACTTCATTTGCTGCAGTAATAAGGCCAGGGACTTCCACTGTTTGCTAGTGAAGGACTGATGTGTTTGAGTTCAGGGAAGTGCCTGGGGAGGCTGTATGCATGACCATCTTACTTGCTCCCATCTCCTCTGGAGTGGCTCACAAGGCTGTGGGTCACCACTCATCCCTCTCCCCATCACCACTCACACCCCACAGCACCCACATTTCTGCTGCCATATCCCAGCTGAAGGGATGCCAAGGGATGCTGAGCTCTCTGTGTCGGGGGCTGGCTGAGCTGCCCTCCCCAGATGTCAGCTCCAGGACACAGCAACACCCCCTGGCTCCTCTCCCTGCTCAGCCTGCCTCCGTCAATACTCATGGCCCCATGTCCCCATCAAGATCCCACAGCTGACCCAGAGGGACCAGGCCACCAGCAGTGCTAGCAGCCACTGCCCCATACACATTGCTGCATGCCTTCCAGCCTCGTAGGCTTCACAGGCTTCAGGTCCTCTGGCTAATTCTTGACTGGGACATGCTATCTGATAGCCACCAACCAGGACCTGCTTCAGTTTAGCCAGAAGACCCCAAAGAAGACTTCATCAGCTGAAAACCCTGTAGCAGCAACCCCAAATCCAGCCTCTGCCACCCTAACCACCTTGCTGTGCCTCCCCTGCATCCGAGGCAGCGAGCACCCAGTGAGCTGCTCCGTGTCAGCGCCGGTGGCGCAGGCAGCTGGAAATCCCCGCTCCCACTCCGGGGCTGACTCAGCACCCCACGGGGCTGTTCATCAGCACATCATCCCCTTCCCCATTTTCGGGTAGCCTGTGCATGTGAGAACAGCCCAGCTCCTTGCAATTTGTAAACAGCCCTGACCACCACCTCCTCTGAGAGGTTAATTAAAGCACCCATGTGGAAGCCCTGGTTGCTCTGTGCCTCTCCAAGCCAGGGCAGAGACTTTCGTTCCTTCACTTCTGGATTTTTTTTTTTCAACTGTTTTGACTCACTCCACCACTGCAGACCATTTGTCCATATAGTTGCAATGAAATCCAGCATGGTGTCCTTGCAGCAAAGGCTGGAGCCTCAAGTAGAGCTTTTTCCTTCTCCTGGGTGGTACTGGGGTGTAAAGGGAAGGGATGGGCTCTTGGGGCTCATTCCCACTGGACTTAGAGGTCCAATGCTCGTGCAAATCTAAGTTTGGAAGACCCAGAGCACTTCCTTATGAGTGACCTGCATCCACTGAGCCTCATGGCCAAGTTGTCCCAGGCTCGGGGTCCCAGCCCCACAACCCATCCTTCCTGTGCTGCTCAGGTCTTCCTCCCACAGGTTACAAGCACCAGTTTGGCCACACCTATGGACACCTTACTGACAACACCCAGAGCACCCCTGGAAGCAGGTACCAGACTGAAATGGTGTGACCTCCTGTCCTGAAACCTGCTTGCTCCTCTGCCAGCATGCACAAGGAATAAAGACAAGGAATCTCAAACAACACTGCTTCCCCAAGACATACCATCATCTGATGATGTGATGTAGTCCCCCCAGCCTGAACTGACAGTTCTGATACCTGTGGGCAACCTATGTCCTTCTGAAGGTCTGGTGTTGGCTGCAGAGGAAGCAGGACGAAGCCTGCAGTGCAGTGTCCAAGCACAGGTAACCCTCAGACTCTTCCCAGGGACGGGCTGAAATAACAAGGCTGAATAGCAGGGAGCTCAATCAGCACCTTTTTTATTAATATGCATCATAAATAAAGAAATAAATAAAGGCGAGACGCCTTGTCTAACAGGGAAATACAAATTAAATATGGTGCAACATCTGCTAAGCGATGTACAAGCAGGAGGTAACCTTGCAAGACCAGAGTTCCTTGCCATGGGGAAGCCAGCCCAGGCACGATGCTGTGAGCAGTGTCAACCTGGCCAAGGCACCAAATACTGGCATGGCCTTTCATTAACACTGCTCCCCACCTGACAGGCAGGTGAAGATCCCCAACCCAGCGGGTGGCATGAACATGGCAAGGAAGGAGTTGACTGGCATTGCTTCTACCAAGGACCCCAGGACCCCCAGCAGCCCCTTGTGCTCGTGCACAACACTTATCCCCCCCCACACCCCACGGCACTGCTCAGCAAGACCAGAAACCCTATGCCAAAGGGAGCACCACCCCTCCCTCCCCGGCTCCCCAGCTCCCTCTGGGAGCACCCCCCAGTATCCCTGCTGGGAGCACTGCCCCCAACTCCAAAGAGCATCCCTACCCCAGTCAGGGATCCTGCCCTCACCCTCTCCCCTCCATCCCCCTCCACTGAGCATCCCAGGGCTTTCCAGGCACTGGCTCCCTGCTCCACGTGGAGGGCATGGTGCTTTTTTTTTTCTGCAGAGGGTGGCACTACCCATCCCGAACCTACATAACACTGAACATCCACACGCCTTCCTCACGACCCCAGGTGCCCCTTTGCTCCACAGGCACACACGTACCCCATCCCCCTACCCTGGCTGTGGCCAGGCACAGCCCCAGCCCTGCAGCGTGGCAGTGCCAGGCCACTTGGTCTGCTATGACCCACCAGACATCACTAGAACACATCAGGACAGGGCTGCTCCAGCATGGGGGAGCCTACCTTGTAGCCCCTCATTAAGCCTCAATGCAACCCATCAGCCCATCCTTTCAGAGACTTTGCCATGGTGCTCACACCCCTGCAGCTGATGATGCCAGGGATGCTGAAGGATGCAGACTGCACTGCCAGCCCCAGGGAGGGGATGGCCAGCATCCTGCACCCTCCAGCATGACACTGAGCCGGGCAGTGGGGTAGCGGTGTCCTGGCAGGGACTGCTTGGGTTCCTGCTATGTTACAAGTCCATGGTCTATGGGTGCTGGAGATGGTGTGGGGTGGAGGGGGCTCAGGCAGTCCCCGATGTGGCTGCATGCACGGTGATGCCTGGCAATAAGAGGTGCAGCTTGTAGAAGACCCCAGGGGCCAAGTTGGCTTTTGGCAGCTGCACAAGGAGGAGCAAGAAGGAACCACCTACAGTTACGGTATTCTGTAATGGGAAGAAAGGTAAGAAACTAGCAAGAAGCTGTGTCTGTTCCTCTGGCAGGGTGGGCTTCCCCAGAGGAGCCTCAGCAGCCCACGGTACTGTGCTTGGCTTCCCAGTCAATAGTCCTCGTCCTCTGGGTGGGTGACGTACATGATGGGCACCAGTCCCTTCTCAGAGCCGAGGCTGCACTGCAGCCAGTCACCATCCACCTTGGAGATGACCTGTAGGATGTCCCCCTTGTTGAAGCTCAGCTGTCCTGCCTCGGTGGCAATGTGATGGCAAAGAGCTTTCACCTCACTGCAGGCAGAGGGAGGGGAGGAAGGGTTAGTTCACCAGGACACTCACCCTGCTGAAGCCCAGGGACCACAGCAGGCACAACACCCCCCTGCCTCAATTCCCAGACAGGCTCACAGCTGCCCTCCAGCTCTCCCTCACCTGCAGATTGCAGAGTTGGGGTGGATGGATGGACAAACTACATCACTGCCCTGAACCATCCCCTGGTCCAGGAGTACCAAGGCAGCCAGTTGAACTGCAACAGGCAGAGCTGTGCCAACCCCAACCCACCAGGTCCCAGCACCTGCAGAACAGCCACGTGGTGCCACTCACCAGGGAGGGTGGGGAGACAGACCCCGTGCTGGCCGCACCTCGGTGGGCACTTCAGGTGGATCTGGCTGGGGAGGCTCCGGCTCAGGAGCTGCTTCTCGCCACATGCTTGCCCCAACTGTTTGGGCCACCAGCTGGAACACGGACTTGTCCAAGCTCAGCCAGCCAGAGGGCAACCTGCAAGGAGACAGAAGCAGATAGAGGCTGGGAAGCATACCTGGGGGAAAAGAGCAGCTGCTGTGGTGGCAAGGTCATGCCTTAGAGGTCTAGCTCGGTATATGAAGTGCACTATGGTCCCCAGGCTGTCTCCTGGTGCGGAGGGCTCAGCATCCTCAAGACACACCAGGAAAGACATTTCCAATGGCCATAGAAGCAGTAAGGGTACAGATAGAAAGGCAATGCGGGGAGGTCTCCGCTTCCTGGAGCAACTTCATGCCTCCTCCTCACCTGTTGTGCACAACAGGGATGGCTCTGTGTTCTGTTCTCAATCAGTGGACACCGTGATAAAGCCTATCAAAGACCACTGACTCATTTTACTGCGCAAGCATGAAGGTCATTTACATATGCTAAATAGTTATGGGAAATGTTTTGGAGATGCAGATCATTTCTCATAAGTTCAATGAATATGCATGTATTAGGTCAATATAATGTGTGCTGAAACAAAGACACACACACACACACCTTGGGGGAGCGATCTCCATGTGTGTCCAGCTCTGCAATAAGGAATAGCTGCTTTCTAAAACTCCAAAATGAGTCTTAGAGAGTTTCTCTGACCGGCTTTCCCGGTATCAGTTCTCAATATGTGTTTCTGGAAGGGATGAAGTGATGATGTGGGCCATGCAGCAGGGAGTCTTCCCCCAGAGGGGGCTTAGGAGCAATGGTAGAGCTCAGGAAGAAGAGAATAATTCTATGATTCTATAAGAGTTCTAGGATTCTATAAGAAATTTTTCACAATGAGGGTGGTGAAACACTGTCACAGATTGCCAAGAGAGGCGGTAGAAGCCCCCTCCCTGGGAGTATTCAGGGTCAGGCTGGATGGGGCTCTGAGCAACCTGATCTGGTTGAAGATGTTCCTGCTCACTGCAGGGGGCTGGACTAGATGACCTTGAAAGGTCCCTTCCAGTGCAAATCATTCTATCATTCTCAAAGAGGAAAGCCTGTGAAGGTGGACTGAGCAAGGGTAGGAGCTGAGGGGAATGGTTCCGTGGGAGGAATAAAGGCAGGCAGGGTGGCAGGGCTAGGCAGGGGTGACAGACCTCTCCTTTCACACACTGCTTCTGATGTGCCACCATGGTGTAGCCCAGTGGTCATCTATTGGCTTAATTTTCACCTGCACTGCTGCAACCCCAGGTTAAGCAGCCCTCCCCATCCCAGCCCTTACCTGTTAGGCTGCCTGGGCTCTTTTTGCACCTTCCTGGATCCAAACAAGTGTCCCCACTTGATGGGCTGGGGGCCCTCT
>NW_010328239.1:33993-35400 GCF_000700745.2 Antrostomus carolinensis | reverse complement strand
TGCTGCTGCTGCTGCTGCTGCTCTTTGTTGAGTCCCAGTCTCCTTCTCCTTGCTGCGCTTTAGCTCTGTCAGCACCGAGTCTGGGGGGCTGCCCATCCAGAAGGGCCAGCTCCGTTCCTTCACCTCTTCACTGACCAGTACCTGCTGGGGCTTTTCCAAGGACTCTTCCACAGCTTCAGGACTTGGTTTGCTGGCAGCCTTGGGCTTCTCCTCCAAGATGCCCTCTGCAATGGGGCAAGCCTCTGCACCCTCCACCACTCCTTCGCGGGGTGGTGGTGCCTTGCGGGTCTCTGCTGACCTGGGCACAGCATTCAAAACTGCCTTCTTCTTCTTCTCATAGCGGATGAACTTTGAGCTTTCAGCTGAGCCTTCTATGTAAATCTGAGAGCTCTGCATGAGCTGGTACCACCAACCTGCGTGCTTGTCCTTCTTCCCCTCCCACGTGCTCTCTTGCACCTTCTTCCTCTCTTCCTCCCTGTCACCATCTCCACAGGAGGCCCCCACCCCCTTGACCCTCTCACTGGCAGCTTGCTGGGGACTGTGGTCTGGTGAGATGTCACCATCTCTGGCACCCACTTTGCATGCTTCAGGGGTGATGCTGCAGCCATCGGGATCCTCACTGCTGCCACGTGTCCGCATCAGCTGCAGGGTGGAGTGTGCAGAAAGCAGCAGGTCCTGCTTCACACGCAGCAGCTCCTTTTGCTGCTGCTGCTCTTTGCCCATCTGCATCAGGTGGTGCTCGAAAAGGAGGTCCAGGTTGAAGGGCAGCAGGGAGAGAGGCTGGAGCAGGAGCAGGAGCTCCTCGAAAAGAGGCTGGCACACACTGTGAGATAGGCACAAGAAGCCCACCGGCTGGTAGTGTGCCAGGATGATATCTGTAGGCAAGAGACATTAATTAGAGCCACCAAGAAGCTGCTGAAGCTATGGGGAAAGGAGTTGGACATGAGTTTTTGGTCACAGCTGTGGCTGCAGTGTGAGGCTCAGCACTGGGTCAGGGAGCACCAGATGCTCTGTGAGCTTTGGCCAAACTGACCCAGGTCCTGCTTCCAGTCACACCTGCAGTCGGGACCTGCCTGTCACACTATCCACCAGCATGACCTCTGCCACAAAATACATGGGAATAGGGTGTGAATAAAGAGCATCAAAGGGTTGTCACACAGTAAAATTCTTTTCCCCATCTCCTGGAGATGAACATGGAGCTGCAGATCTGGCCAGCAGCAGTTCCCTGCAGAGGGAGGTGGTAGGGACAGCTGAATATAGCCTTTGTAGAGACCTGGCTGGGCTGAACTGTGGCTCCTAACAGAAAATGAACGAGCATTTGTACCTGCAACATTTGTTGTTCACTTAATTTGACTGTATCTGCAGTGCTTCCCTACCCCAGCTTTGCTGACAGGTCTCACTCTCAGG
>NW_010328239.1:19776-33981 GCF_000700745.2 Antrostomus carolinensis | reverse complement strand
AATGCAACTTGTGGCCATTTGGCCCCAGTGAGATAAAAAACTTACACCACAGACAGGACCTGCACCTTATCTCCAACCCCTTTGCCTAGTCTTCATCATCCTGACAGCCCTAGCTATTGCTCACACTTTCAGCTCTTAATGATGGCTTGAACAGATAGTCTTCTTCTGCTCCAGAAAAAAGAGGGTGCTTTCTCTTGCCACACTGCTCAGTACAAAGGCAAGTCTACCCTCCTGTCTGCTCCACAGAGAAGTGCTGATTGTAGACACACACCTGGGAGGTGTCTATTGCCAGTTCCCAAACCTGCCAGAAGACACTGGGCTGGACTTGTGGTGCATGGGGGCACATCCAGCAGGTCAAGGGTGTCTGTCTCACTGTGCACTTAGCACTTAGTCATGCTGCTTCTAGCCATCAGGCAGCTGGGTTATCTGCACGTTCTAGAAACATTTCCGGATGAAAAAAAGAGATACATCCAGTAAAATCTGCTTTTTGTTTGTCAGGAGGTTTACCTTTCCATTCATTTCTATTTCCCATGCCTGAAGGGTTTCAGCTGAACATGCACATCTCCAGCTGTACGAAGCTCTCAGGCACTGGGCAGGGAAGCAAAAATCCTGGGGAGGGTTAGATCTGGTCTCCTGCAAGGAGACTGAGGGATCTGCATTAGAAGTGGGTAATAGCTGCAGCTGGGGAGGACATGGCTGGCCAGGTGCAGGTGGAGGGAACTGCATGGAGCTTTGAATTCCACCTCATTCCCTGGAGCTGAGCAGCCGTCCAGCAACACATACACTGGGACTGCATATAGTCTAATCCTTCAGCTCAGAGCAGGAGGCTGAGAGACTAACAAGAGGCGTGCACGAGAGCTTACACTTGTGCTCTGCATTATGCAGAATTCAATCCCTGCTGCAGCCCACAGCCCTCAGGCTCTTACCTTCATGGTTGTAGAGGTGGTTGAACCAGAACTCCAAGGACCGGATACTGCAGGAAGGGAAAACAAGAAGGGAAAGAAAGAAAAATGGAAAATCTATTAATCCTCTTCATCCTACAAGAGGAAGAGTGGCTGGAAAAGGGTAGTGACACAGCACAAACCTGTGAACCTCAAGACCTAGTGAAAGGACAGTGGCTCACTCCCATCAGCACACACTGACCACAGCCATCCATGTCATGGAGCCATCCAGCTTGTTTTACATGAGGCACTGGGCAACCATAACCCCTAAAAACCGTGTTTCCACAGATTTCTTCACCACTTAGCTCCTATGTTTTTGACACAGTTTAGCTTTACTGAGAAGGGCTCAGGTGGAAGAGGCAAATCATCTGCAAACATGAGACCATTGCTGCAGGCTTGGCCAAAAGTATGCTGGCAACCTGTGCCAGCAGAGAAGAGCTGGGCTACTCTCTGTGGGGAGAGCAGGGCAGAGCTTGCTCCTGCTTGTAGGGGTCTCCAGCAGTTGGAGATCTTGGGGACTCTAGCCAGTGGCAAAGCTCTTGCTGAACACTAGAGAGGAGCAGGGAAATACCATCCTAGCACCACTCATCCCTTCACTGCTGACACCTTTTGTTTAACACTGACTGTACTGTGCACATTCCTTATCCAAACTGGAAGGGTCAGCCTTGAGTCCTGGACCAGGGTAATTTCTGCTTCAGAACCTCTTGCACTGGGATGCACTGCAGTTTCAGGAAGAAGTGATTTAAGGAGGTATTTTCAGAGGAGTAATTTATGCATGTTATGCCTATCCCTGTATGAACCCTGTAATCCCCACCTCATATTTGGGAGCTAAAACAAGCTGACAATGTTCTTCAGTGGGCTACAGCCACCCCTTCTCAGTCCTGGCCTGGTAGGGGTAGGTTTTGATTATTCTGGAGTTCCCTGAGGTTCACAGCTTCTGCCTTCCCTCATCTACAGTTGAGGAGCAGCTTCCCAGGTTTCTTAATTTTGTTCCTTGGCAACTGTGCTGGCTTGCAGTCAAGGACCAGCATCTGCTGCCAGCCCTGGACATTGACATGTAGCCAGCCCAGGGAGCCTGCTTACTTGAGGAGGCCAAAGATGAATGCGTTGAACCTCATGGTGTGGTTGGTGAGCTCCGTGTACTGGCTGATCTTGCTATAGAGGCTGTGCAGCAACTTAGTAGAGGGGCCTGTGGAGAGAAGTGAAATGTTGAGATTAGTTGTGGTCAGCAAAGACAAAACGGCACCACAGGAAGAAGCATCAAAGCAAAGACAGACACTAGCTGGGTGCCGAAGCCTGTATGAGCTTTGTCTCTCCACCAATCATCAAGATGAGTTCACTCCATCCCAACAGTTAGATTCCACAGGGGAGATGGGTTGTGGTCTGCACCAGACTGCCACTCCAAAACTCTGGGAGATGTTCAATACCACAAGGTCCTGCCTCCCACACTTCAGGGACAATCACAGTCCTTGGCTGAAAATCAGCAGGTAACCAGAATATTGTGGTGAGTGGTTATAATTTGGGGTGACTGCAATCAAGAGATAACCCCAGAGCTGGAGATCTGCCACAAACAAGTTAGAAGACTTTCCATCCCCGAATGTAAACTCTTCATGATGCAGAAATCAGTGTGGCCCAGCCATGTGTAACCTCAGAAGGGAGTTATCTTGGACAGTAGCCACTGTCACAGTTCAGGGTGCAGACTGGTACTAGGTGTAGGTGGTGTGGGCATGCTTGAGCCAAGTGAGCTGTGTGTGCAAATTTTCTTACAGACCAGGCTAGAGCACAACTCTGCCTTATACAGTAGCTGTGCAAGGGCTAAAGATGAAGGTTTAGAAACATCCTGGAAACTTTAAGGGGGAAAAAGGGCATTCTTTTTTGGGGGTTCTTTTTTCATTGCTAGGGGCTGTTATAGGAGCATTTGAAAATTTCAGGGGAAATGACAATCAATATTTGGTCAGAATACAGCAGTGGCTCTCCCACCTTGCAAGAGAACCTGCACCCTGTTCTGTGCAGGGAGTAAAGTATTATTCTGCATCCTCATCCTTATGCCAACCTTCCCCAGTACCTCCCAGCCATAACACAGGAGTACTGCAGAGCAATGGGCATTGCTGCACACCCTCCATACCTAGCTGGGTAGATGCCTCCACCACGCTCCAGGGGATGTTTCTCCTCTGGCCAATGATCATGTCCAGGACATAAGCCTTGAGCCCGTCACTCAGGATGTCCCGGACAGCAGGGCAAAGGTATTTCAGGATGAGATGCCCCACGTTGGGGCTCACAGAGCTGTTCCCAAGTTTGGCCTAAGGGACAACAGGCAACGTGTTGGTGAATGTTCTACAAGGTACAGACCCGTGCAAACAGTCCAGTCCCACTTGTCTACTACAGATACCCAGCAGGGAATATCCAGGCTACGATGATGCTCAGCAGCTCCTTGAACAGGCAGGCTCTTCTTCTTGACCCCTGCTGCCTTGTACACCAGTTCTGGATTGTTCCCTGTAAGGTCTGCCCCAGGCTGGGATGAGGCAACAGCTTGAGAGGAGAAAATCCCAGTTTGGGAATATTATATTCCAATTAGAAGGAATGCTTGATTTTGCCTACAGGCATAACAAGGCTGTCCTGATGGAGGAAGAGAAGAGTAGGAGATTTTTCTGCTGCTGTAGATTTTCTTGTTGCTATTTTTGAAGCAGGAAGCAACAAGCCACATAGGAACTACCAGCACTGAGGGGTTAAGGAACACTTAACTCAGCTGTAATTCTTAGGGATTACTATAAATAAACAGGGTGAGGGCAAAATGGGTGGACAGAGCTCAGGTTTAGGTGAGGAAGCAATGTAACAGCCCATCATCAGCAGAGCAGGGACATATTCTGCTGCGTACAGTCTTTGAGCAGCCAAGGGGTCAGTCCATTAGGGTCAGCCTCAGGCCTTGCACATCACGTTGGTGGTCCCAACCACACCAGGCAGCTATGTTCAGGGCACAGATTTTACCAGCTGAGCTGGAATTACACTGGCCAGTTGGCACAGGTCCACACAGGCTCTGAACTGAGACTGAACTTCTGGGTCAGGAATAATCCCACCAGATCCATTGAGCGTGGGAGCATCAGGGACGGGTGCTGCCTTTTGACAGGTGAATGCTCAGCCCTTGGCACGCTGATGCAAAACAAAACCCCAGGTCAAAGCCACGGTGTTGTCTGGTAAGTAAAGTAATGGAGGAATGTTGTAAGTATTCCCCAAAACAACACTGCAAGAATAGAAAATTCACAGTGAAGCCATAAAAAGTTGTGGGAATCCAAACAGCTCTTGTCAAGCTGCACAGAAATCTCTGCATCAGTAACAATTGTAATTAGGACCAAATTGCCCTGGACTCTGAGATAAGATTGAATGGGCTTGGAATCTGTCCCAGACAGGTTTCTCCTCGGGGATGGTACTGCAGGGCAGTTGTAATGTCCAAATAGTGTCACATTGCTGCCCCAGAGTCCCGGCCACTGAAGCAGAGCATTCAGCTTTGAGAGGAGGCACCACAAACGTGCTGGCTGTCACAGGACTGCAAACACTGGCTGGTACAGACAGAAGGGAGCTTGCTCTGCTTCTTGGTTATTCCAGAAATGGGAGATTAGGGGACCACATGCCAAAGACAGGCAGCTCATGGACAACCTAGACGCACACTGAAGCTAGCGGGTTCATGGTAAGGGCTATAGGGGATGCCCACCTGCCCCAGGTGGGCAATGACTAATCCATTTTTTTATAATTATGGAGCCCTGTGACACATGGAGGGACTAGGAACACCACACTATCATGGAACAGGTGCAAGAGGCAGACACAACTTCCTACTATATGAGAAAATCAGACCAGAAGTCCAGCTGATGTGGTATTCTCTCTCATGAGTTAGTACATGAGAAAGAATAAAACCAAAGCAAATGTATATAATGCTTCCCCTTAACACTTTCCCAGCCTACAACTACTTTCGACTCAGAGACTACCTAAGCTGGACATTATTCCTACATGTTTAGTAGACCTCAGTTAATTTCTATTCCTTGTATTTTTCTGATCTTCCCTTAAATTCACATAATCATTTAGCACCTTCAGCATGATGCAACAGGAACTGTCACAGGTTTACTATCTGCTACATGATGTACCATCACCTTTGTTTGTTTTGTTCTTGGCACTACTACCTTCCCTGGATACCCTGCAGTGTTTGAACAGGAAGAGAATGGAGGTGCAATCTTCCCCTACCCTCTCCATGTCACTCATGATGTTGAGAAGGCATACTGAAAGAAAGACTCACCTTCACCCCCGGATCTCTGCTGGTTCCAAAGTGAGCCACAATCAGGTCAACAGCAGTGTTGATTGCCTTCACCAGACCTAGAGGGAAAGACTGAGTCAGAGAGCTTCTCTGAGGGGCTTCTAGGACAGACCCTGACCAAACACTCCATGAAGAAATCAGGCAGGGACATTTCAAGCCCCTGTCAGCTCGTGTGCTCTTTCTACCAAAAACATGCAGAACCCCTCCTAACTCCTCACCAAATCTATCCCTGTTGTTTCCAACATGTATCTATCAGCCCAACACTGGGACAAACTTTAGAAGTGGCTGAAGTGTAAGACACCCTGTCAATATTCCCAGGAGAGAGGGACCATCACTTCCACACACCATCCCTTGAGGGAGCAGAGTTGGGGTCTGAGGCAATGAGTCTTTTGCTGCTTTGATCCTACAGGATGGCACAGGGCAGAAGACATACATTTGGCAAGCTGCGTCATGACTTTCAGTAACAAGACAGTGGTGGGTAATCTGACATCTGCATCAGAAGAGCAGAAGTGGAATAGAGGGGAAAGCTGCCATCTGGTAATCATGAAACATAGCTGGCAAAGGTAGGGGAACCTTTCTGCACATCCTTTGCCTCTGAACTGGTACTGAGTCAGCTGTCAACAACCCAGCCCCCAACCTTGCCTCTAGCATGGGTCTCATCACAGCCACTTCTTGTCCTGCTTTGGAATCCTTTCTCCCACCCTTTTATGTAAACACTTGACCACATAGGACCCAACTGACCTTTTAGCTGAATTACAAAACCTCAGGCTAGCACATCTGCAACATCACACAGATTCACAGGTCTACCCTTGTGTACTGAAATGGGTGGCAGCATGTCCTGCCTTAGGGTCCTACTGTGCCTGCCCGCTCTCTCTGACCTTTCTTGTGTAAGATCCTTTCTAATCATACTCCCTGGGACAAGCAGCTCAAACATACTCTGTGGCATGTTGCATGGTGCAGAAACCACAAGAACCTGCCATGGAAACAGCCATCTGTCCAGGGACACGTATTTATGATGCTACCATAGAGAAGGGCAGGGAAATAAAACATTATGCCTACAGAGATGACATGAGGCAGAGAGAACCACTGTTTGCTTTATGCTGTGCTACGCCACACTCTCATCCATGAGAGACACATGGACTCACCCTTCTTCTGCAACAAGTCGATGGAGACAGACTCTGTGTTGCCATCTGGGGATAGGCAGAACTCAGCAGGAGGTTTCTCTGCTAGTGAGAAGTAGTCAGGGAAGAAGTCAGTGTAGGTAAGCTGGAGTTGCCTCATAGACTGTCCTGCATGGCCAAGAAAGGAGGGAGAAGGATCAGTCCCAAGCTCTTGTATCAAAACCTCTCCCACACTGTTTGCTTCTCCCAGGTGCAACCTGCACCAGCAGCAGTCTTCACCCAAGCTGTCCAAGACTGGGACAGCAAAGCTACAGGCACGTTAACTCTCCCAGCAATGGTTTATAACATGAGCCTGTACAGTCCAGCCCCACAGCGCACCCAACATCTACCTCCAGCTTGGCTTGGGGCCTGTGGTCACTGGAAAATGCTGTGGGAGGTTCACCCTCATGGTGAAAGTTGGGAGGTTCACTCTCATTCCCCTCAAAGGAAACCTTGCTGCCCCAGACTCTCGGGGCTGCTGTGTGGATGGCCCCAGCAAGTGGGGTCTGGAGTAGAGCACAATGAGAATCCCTCCTTGTCACACACCCGAATGCACAGGCAACAAACTACACATTTTCTGCCCATCCCCTGGGAAGGCCTCTGCTTTCAAGGGGTGACTTCTGCAGGAGCTCTTTCATGGGCTTGATTTCCATATGGTTGATTCCACACCTCTGTACTAGGCATCTTCCCGTGAAAGAGGGATGGAGAAACAGTTTGGGTTGGCAGAGTGAAGTGTAGAGCTTTGGGGAATTCCCTCCATGAGCTGGGGCTGGCCTGAAGAACGCTCTCCCTCCCACCAGTAGACCACACTGCTCTTCCTGAACAACTCCCAAAGGTTCAGCTAAAAGCAGCCTGCTCCTCTCAGCTCTTCCAGCACAGGTTTTGGAAGACAGCTCGTGAAGAAGGGAGGCTCCACACTGACTGTACCCATCAGTGAGGCAATTTTCAACTTCCTCTTGTACCCCATGGGCCCACTGTGAGCAGATGCATCCTCCCTCCTGCTTGGAGCAGACAGAGCAGTGATGAAGCCAGGTTGAATTTGAGTCCTAAGGTCACCTCCCAAGACCCCCCAGCAGAAAGGTGGTGCGCACCGTTCAGCTTGCAGTGGAAATGGTTGGTGTTGAGGGTGCCAGGGAGCTCAAAGATGGCATTCACCCGGTTCAGCCGAGGCTCTTGCTGCCTCCTGTCTAGGCTGCCTGCTAAACCGGGCAGCCCCGAAACGTGGTCCAGACCCAGGGGGTTCCTCCGCCTGTACTCCCGCCACTTCAGCGCTTGGGGGGAGAGGTGGTTCGCTAGGATGCCGCAGGCAGTGAGCACCAGACGGGAGGACACAAGCAGACAGGAGGACGTGGAGGGAAAATGGGGAGAGAGGGGATGAGAAAGAGGAAAGACAGAGAAAGAGAGACAGCACATTAGTTAAAAGTCCAGCAGCTTTTTGAGATGTTAGCACACAAACATAAAGGGAGGTGGAAGCCACAACCTGACACGGCAGGTCAAGGAGCTTGGGTGGCCTCGTGGCTGTGGGCATAGAGGGAGCAGGTTTAGGGTGGAAGCACCTGGCACGGGGTGCTGTAAGATCAGCAGCCCGCGCTGTCCTCTCCAGAGACACATTGTAGGAGTAGGGACAGGAGGCACATGCTGTTAGCGTAGGACTTTGTTATACAGGCAAAGTGATGGTAGGGCTGTTGGGCACTGCAGCACCCAGATGAAATTTTCCCCTGGGCTGTGGCTACAAGAGAGGGTGGTACTACAGTGAGCAGCCATAGCCATAGGGAGCTGGAGATAGAAAAATAAAATCATAGAATTGTTTTGGTTGGAAAAGACCTTTAAGATTATCGAGTTCAACCAAACATCTAACACTGCCAAGTCCACCATTAAACCATGTCCCTAAGCACAACATCTACATGTCTTTTAAATACCTCCAGGGATGGTGACTCAACCACTTCCCTGGGCAGCCTGTTCCAATGCTTGACAACCCTTTCAGTGAAGACCAGTATGTCCTAGCAGATGAGTACCTACCATTGAGGGGTCGTATTCCCATGCTGCTCAGGGGACCAGAGCTGCTGGTCTCACTGACACTTCTCCAGTGGGGATCTGCATGGCCTCCCACTCTGCTCATGGCCATACCACCCACCGAGAGGGGTGGGAGGGACCCACTGTGGAGTCGGTACTCAGAGAGCGGTGGGTTTGTCTCCAGTGGTGCCTCCTTCTTGGGAACCAGCTTGGGGTTCTCCTTTTGCCGCAGGGCATCAGCTTTGGTGGCTTGAGAGGGCTGCATGGCACTGACAGCAGGGGAAGACCTCATGGGAAGCAGGTTGGCAGAGATGGGGCAGGACCTGCTCCTGGGGGGCTGGCTCTCTCCAGCTCTCTCTGTGGTGGGCGAGGAAGAGGAGTCCACGCTTTGAAAGAAAGGCACGTTGCATCGCACAGGAGAGTAACTGCCCAGGGGGGATGGCCTGGTTGTCTCAGGAGCAGGCTTCTTAACGCCATCATTGCGGAAGGCAGCTCCATCTGCTGAGCGCTGGGTCAGGAGCGTGCTGTGGGCTTGGCTCCCCACTCCTACCGACTGCTCTGCTGAGGTGGCCGAGGCTGATGACTGCAAATTGGTGGAGATTTGCTGCTGGCTGGTAGGTCTGTTGTTGGACAAGTTGTAGAGTTGTGACAGGCTGGAGGCAAAATGGCTGTGCAGGGCACGAGCCTTGGGTGGCTTGTTGAAATGGTGCTGGAAAACAAAGGGCTGGATGGGCAGAGTTGTGGGACGCTGGTCCTTGCTGTAGCGTACCACAGGCTTGCTGTCTGTGCCACCACCTTTGGGGAGAGAAAAGGGGACAAAGTGTGAGGATAGGCAAGAGGGATAATCATCATCAGCCCAGAAGATTGCACGCAAAAAGGAATATGGTCTTCGTTGCAGGAGGAAGAGGATGAGCTAGAGGCCAGTGACACAAGCAGAGTAGTTCAAGTCTGAACTGGTTATATACATCATGAGCTGTCAGGGTAAAGACATGTGGGCCCAAATGCAGAGTTTCCAGCTATTGACAGCTGTCTGGAAGTGTAGGGCACTCTCCTGGGGCTTCTCTCTCCTGGTAGGGTCACCAGCTTCACATCTCTTCCCCATCCCTTGCACCCAGGACAGCACAAGTCATCACCCCAAGTGCCTGCCCTCAACCTGTCTCCATCCAGCCAGTACCACAGAGACACGGCCCAGTGCACTGTGGTACAGCAAGACTTCTTATCCCCAAGGACCATGCTCTCTTACATGTGCTGAGAACTCACCCAGCCAAGCACAAGTATTACAAGCAATATCACAACAGCTCAGCATCCCACGTTGCATTCAGGGCTGCTGGAAAGGCTGATTGCTTCCTCTTCTACCTCCCTGCTCTTCCTCCTGGAACCATTCCACCCCTGAGAAAACAGCTCTCTTCATCCCACTGCCTGTACTAGATCCAAGCAGGACGTTCCAAACCAAATCAGGACCACAGCAGAATTAGAAGAGCTTCCAGAATTAGGTCTGGTCCAGCAAATGACCAACAGTGATGTCCCAGAGAAGTGTGCTGGAGTGATGTCCTATGTGTGCCTGCAGCCCATAGTGGGGTCACACCATCCCAAGGGACACAGCTGAAGTGTGACAGGCTGTGCACACAGCACATAATACACACAACGCTGGGTGCACAGACTGAAATCCCTGATCACCAGCCACACCACATCCCAGCACAGCGTGGCAACTTGTGCATTGCTGCTTCTGCCCCCAACTCCTCCAGCCCACAGCAAATCCTGGGACACAACACCTGTCCCAAGCAGAGCCCCAGTGTAATCTGCTGCCTGTGAGTTGTGACAGACCTCTCTCCCTGTAGCCAGCCTTCAGCAGGGCTTGCCTTCCCTCTCGTCCCTTCTCAGACTTCATCGCAGTCTATAACTTCCTCACAAGGGGAAGAGGAGGGGCAGGTGCTGATCTCTTCTCTCTGGTGACCAATGACAGGACCAGGGGAATGGCAGGAAGATGTGCCAGGGAAGGGTTAGGTTGGACATTAGGAAAAGGTTCTTCACCCAGGGGGTGGTGGAGCCCTAGAACAGGCTCCCCAAGGAGGTGCTCATGGCATGAAGCCTGACAAGATTCAAAAAGCATTTGGACAACCTGTGCCCTCAGACACATGGTCTGAATCTTGGGACTGTCCTATGCTAGGGCAAGAGTTGGACTCAATGATCCTTGTGGGTCCCTTCCAACTCACAACATTCTATGATTCTATGCTGCCTCCTCTCTAAAGCACAGACATGGCTTGGCAGGCAGCTGAACCATCCTTTGTTGCTCAGCACTCCTCTCCTTCTACTTACCTAGAGCTTTGCTGCAGCTAAAGAATTTTTGTCATGTGGAATTATTATGGGAGGTGACTTAGAAATCTCTCTATACCTACATCTGAAGTGAAGGTACAGCGTGAAGGAAACTTTCAGGGTGGAGTGCAGTTGGTATGTGAGAAATCCATTCCATGGTAGCTCCCTAGGTACAGCCTGGAACTTCAGGGTCACTGACTCTAAGAGGAACAGCACAGGGGGTGGAGTGGAGTGGAGACACCAGGACCAGGCTCTGTGCATAGCAGAGGGGAACTTGATGGTATTGTGGAACTGATAAGCCACACGGTTGCTACCCTGAGCCAGCAGTTTCTCATAATTTTGCTAAAACTGTGTCTTTAGTGGAACTTTGCTCATTTTAATGTCACATCATCTGAATCTGGGGATAGTCCTATGCAATTGAGTGGGACTTGATGATCCTTGTAGGTCCCTTCCAACTCAAAACATTCTATGATTTTATGTTACTATGATTCTATATTTCTACGATTCTATGACCCCCTAGGCTTGCATGATGCTCTCAGGTGGTGCAAGGCACCACCAGATCGAGCTCTGTCTCGATCTCCTGCTGCAGACAGGAGCTTTGTGCACAGCGCTCATGCCTGCCTTGCTGTTACAGTGCAGAGGAAGGGACTGCAGCAAGGGGTGTAGGAACTGCTGGGATATATTGCCCTGAAAGCTCCTATCTACCCCCTCCTACCTGAGCAGCTCTTGCTCCTTCCAAGCTCTCCCTCTGCAAACCTGCTCTCATGCTGCCTTCTCCCAGCAGAGACCTGCCTTCCCTGACATCTCACACCCAGCACATGCTCAAGACTCCATAAACAAACAGGACAATACCTAAAAAACTCTTGTTCCAAAGGCTGAAATCTCTCCTAAGCCTACCATGTCAATGAATGACATGTTCTTCCTATCTCCTGACGGAAATCTTCAGGACATTCAATGGAGGCAGTCTGGTCCTTGGCATGTTAGGGGGTATCTACCACAGCAGTCTGGTCACAGTCCCATTTTAGACAGGCTCTTACCTGTGAAGCAGGTACAAGAGCTGTCTAGGGCAGAGACAGAAGTCTCTTGCCACGCTGGAGAAATGGCCATACCTCTGATGGGGCTGTTGCACAGCTTCCTCACCAGGACATGTAATGGTAATATCAAGGTTGAAAGCAATTAATGTATTACAAGCTTTCCTGCTTTCCTGGGACGATTACCCTTCATAGAAACCTGTTCTGCAAACCAATGCACTATGGCGGACATGGCCAGGATGTTGCAGCAGAGACATGCAGCTCCTCTAACCTCTGTGAGACTTATGTTGTAAGTCCTGGCAGAGACTTTGTGATCTCCTTGACCCTGCATTGAGAGGAGACTGCTGACTATGCCTCTTCCCTCCCCATCTCTGGCCCATGTGGCTCCAAAGAAGAAAGGCTAAAACCACCTCAATGGTTCCTTTCCCTTCATCTGCTGTGAACATGGCTCTGCTGAGCATCTTCACATCTCTGACTTAGGAGTTAAAGGCAGGCGACTCTCATGGACTAGGGCAGTACAAGGCCCTGGAAGGGACACAATCCCACAGGCTGCACAGACCCTAAGTGCTAATGCCATGTCCTCCCTTACACAATAGGAGAGGTTTGCAGAAAACCACAAGAGGCTTTAGAAATACAAGGACAAGACACTTGCACTGATCTGGGTCTGAAATAAGCACAGCAGAGCTTTGTCCCAGGGAGTGGCAGACCAGGAAACAAACTGTACAGGCTCTGGTCTCCCATCACCATGAAGGTTCCTCTGCTGCTCCCCTCATGTCCAAAGAGTCCCTTTCTTTTTACTTCTCCATTCTGCCTAGTTTGGCTCCTTACCGTCTGCTCGTGCTCTAACATCTCTGTGTCCGTGGCCACTGGCAGAGCCACCTGAGAAGCTGGCATCTGCCTCCGTCAGCAGGGAGAGAGAGGCTTGCTCACCTGCCCCATGCCCACTGGGGACCTTCTCACTGTCTTTGGTGGAACACAAAGCACGGCTGTCCCCAAAAGCATGATTCAAACAGAAGCCCTCACAGCTCTGGTTCAGGCCACGGATGAAGGGCATGGGTGGAAGACTCTGGCTCCGGCGAGCTCTTTCTTCAAGGAAGGTTGGGCAATCCCGCTGTGTCTCAGGGATAGGGGAGAACTCCAAGGAGGAATCACCGCTGGACCGGAGGGGTGGGGAGGTGCCGTTCTTTTTCCGGCCTTTAGCCAGTTCAGCAAAAGATGTCACTCGCTTTGGGGGGGAAGTCTGGATGGGTATTGCTGGACTTTCACTCAGCTTGACTGGACAGCTCACCATGCGCTCCAAGGAGCCCAGCCTGCTGCTAGGGCTCCTGTCCAGGTTCTGATCATAGCTCCTGGAGCGCTGCCGGCTTGTGTTGAGGTTAGGTGGTGACACATTCACATAGACCTGACCCTCAATCATGTTCTGGGTGGGTTCTCCCTTTGCCTCCTCTTCACCACACTCCACATTGCTTTCTTCCTGTCTCAGGTCAGGCCTTCTAAACAGATAATATTCAGTGGGCTGGGCTGGGCTACCTTTGGTATGGTCTTCCGAGCAGCTAGTTATGGAAGATCCTGCCGGGCTGGGAGATGACTGGGAAGACAAGTCACACGTGACTAACTTGTAATAATTCTGAGTAGCCACAACGAGCCGTGCTTGGCTCTGGAAGCAGGCAGTGAGGTCTGAGCTCTCAGAAGTGCAAGGCTCACAGTGAAGGTGGTAGGAGTTGCAGTTAGCATCGAGGACAGGTGAGGAGGAGTGTTGACACCCACACAACTTCCCTGAACTCTCTGGGTGATGCGACTCACAAGACATCTTGGATTCTGTGGGTGATGAATGCAAATCCAGATAAAAAGCTCCTGTGTCTGAGTGGCTGCAGAAGGAAGAGTCACAGGACAGGTTGGCTGAATTCAGGTTTGATCGAGAATGGCCATTTGTTTTGTTGTAGAGAGCACTGAAGTTCACCAGCACCCCATCGGAGCTGTTGCAGGAAGAGTCACTGATGTAACCCATCTGTTGGTCAATCACTTCAGACTGACTTGATGAACTGTAGCAGTGACAGTGCTGGAGTTCTGAGCTGGAACAGCTGCACGTCCTGTGCAGCACATCCTGATTCCTCAGCGGTTCACCCGTGTTCTGGTTCCACTCCTGGTCACCACCATCGAAGGAGAAGCTGGAGGAGCTGCCACGATGGCAGCTGCATTCATCCAGCTCCATGCGTTCTGAAGCCTGGTGGCACCTGTTCGCATTGTTCCTCTTCTGGATGTCATCACTGCTGATTTTGTCCTCTTGCCCGTCTACCACACCAGACCGGCTGGCCATGTTCCAGGATTTCACAATCTGGTTGGAGTCGTGGAGGTGGAAAGGGGACAAGGTCAGCTCGTGCAGATGAAAGGGAGGTTTACCAGCCACAAGTGAGTTGTGAAGGTGGAAAGACTTTTGGCCCAAGTCA
>NW_010328239.1:0-19749 GCF_000700745.2 Antrostomus carolinensis | reverse complement strand
AGGAAAGGGTTGTGTCGCTTACTGACACTAGGGACAATCAAATCTCTCGCATTGCCTTCTTTGTTGTCTGAGGCCTCTGTTGAGGTTTCAGGGTTCTGGAGAAGGCTGCTGTACACCAAGGAGTCAGTCTGTGAGAGGTCTCTGTCTGGAAGGGCAGAGGTCTGTGTAAGGCTGAGCTCTGGCTGGCAGAAGGGGTTGGTCCTTTTGCTCACGGAGCAGCACTGTCTATCAGGGACCTGGCAATGCACCAGGGGAATGTGATGGACAATCAGCGTCTCACCAGTCAGTTTGGGAGGACTATCCATGGTGAGGAATGCTCTTCAGGACATCAGTTAAGCTGGTGCTACCCATGGACAAGTAGGGCTTCACATAAGAGGCAGGGAAGACACTTCTCATGGGGGAATTCAGATACCTAGAGAGAGACAAAAAACCAAAGGAAGTCACCTCTCAGGAAAGGCAGTGACTATATAAAGCATTTTTGGTTTGACTGAAGACTTCATGTGCCAACATGGGCCATTGGTCCTTGTCAGCACAAGTACCCGCACACAAGGTCCTGAGTTGTCCTTCTTCAGGGAAAGCATCAGCATGTAACATAAACATGTCCCCTTCCCTGCAGACTCCTGGGACAACACTTTTGCTTCCAACTGATCCCTCTCAAGCTTATCTCAAGTGAGTTACTGATTTCATTCAAGTAGCCAAAGAGCTACATAGGCTTTGGGCCAAATGAAGACCTCACTGTGGACAGCACTGTACATTCACAGGAAAACAGGCAGGGACAACAGGGTCTGAAATTAAGCGCTTCATTGATGAGAGCAGTCCATCTTCTCGCACTGGATTCAATACCTTTGCCTGCCTTTAGCTACCTTTAAGACCCAAACTCTGAACGGCACTGCCAGACCTTGCAACATTATAGAGACACAAGTCCAGGCTGAGACTGGAAAGCAGAAACACACTGCGACAGGAAAGCAGCAACAACCATTCCACTCCAAAATCCAGGAACAACCATAAGGTCCTGAGCTCTTTTAATGGTGCCAAGGGAGCATGCCAAAGTATGCAACTCCTCATGCACACAAGGACCTCTCCTGTGAAAAGGAGGATATGACTTCAGGGGGTACATGGGAAGCCACTGCTGATGGTTAAACAGGCCCCATACAGCACGTTGCCTTCTGCTGACCTTCTGCTGATGGTTAAGCCTCAGCTCAAACTGTTTTTTCTTGTGCTCGGGAGTGCCTGGTTCACAGTTCTCTGACACTTTGCACTTATCTGCTTATCTGCTGCACTTCACAACAGTACGACTGCCACAGCCCACAGTCCCAGGAGCGGTACAGTCAGGGCACTGAGCCTCACTCCCTCTGTGTTCAGTAAATAGCAGGTTCTCAGAAAGCCAGAGGAAGATGTTCACCAACATTTTATATGGGAAAGCAGAGAATATATTAATTCCTCCCTCCCCATCTAACCCAGAGGTCCAACCTGCAAGCATCTCAAGGACAGTCTGGAAGGGTTCTCCTTCTTGCCTTCCCTTCTACACATCAAAGAAGCCAACACAGAGTAGTGCACAGGAGGGCAGCTAAGGCAGCAAAGAGAGGGAGAAGCCACAAAAGACAACAGTGATCCAGGATGATCCTGAGGGATTAAAAAATGACCTAGTACTCTCATAGATCCAGCACTTGTTCTGAAAACCCCAGCCCAAACACCCATGGTCAGCAATCCACACCCCATATCTCCTCCAGGCATACTCAGTGCTCACAGCACCCGGACACCGCACACTGTGATCCTGCTCTGGAATCCACGACTCCAGGTTTGCTGCCACCACTGACCTTCAGACACCAGAAAGTGGCAATCACAGGATCTGTCTTGGCCTATCCTACCCCAGCATTTGTGACTATGGGATGACAATGGATTTGGAGCAGAGCTGCAAAGGCACGTGGGAGCCCAGGAGGGAAACTGAGAAATGTGGGATAACTGAAGTTAGAAAAACAGCGTAAGCAATGAGACAGATCCATAGAAAGATCAGGAATTTCAGATCTTCTAGCTTCATGGTGTAAGAATAGCAATTAAAAGAGGCCAAAAAAAATTATCAAAATAAGTATTATCCTCCCACGCACAGTAGTGCTTCTCACAGACACAGGATGATGCTGGCAGGAAAAAAAAATACAAAGATGGAAATGGACCTAGTGTTTGTTTACAGTAAACACCCAATGATGTAAAAATTAGCAAACGCACAAGCTTTCTGGTAGACTCTACCAGGGATCATCAAAAGGCCTACATGAGTGGCACACTCACCCTTGTGTCTTCCTCTGCTGAGATGTTTCACCCAGGATTAGGCTCTGAAGTAGCGATGTCACCTGGACCACTTAGACCACATCCAGTTGGACTATTGTGGAACCCTAAACTCCCCCTCACCTACGATCTCCCTAATGCCCATATCTCTCTTCACTCCCCTTTCAGTGACTCCTCTGCCTTACAAGCCTCTGGCTCCTTTCCCACTGCTGCTAGAAGGAATGAGTCTGTCCTCAGCCTGGTTCCTAGGACAAGATCTTTTACATCAAGGACTTCCAAGATCACATTGTCCAGGAACCACTGCGGGTAACAGCAGCTCCTAGTACATACACAGACGCTGAAAGTGGTGTTCAGCAGCTGGGGCAGTGATCATGCCCCATGTTGGACCTTGCACAACATTGATGGTACACATAGCAGCATGAGCCCCTATTTATCCTGTCTCCCCCTTTTTTATGGGGAAAAAGCTGGTCCCCCAGTGCCTACCTGCTCATGCAGGCTCCCCCAACCCTGGTCACTGCCTTTGCAGTCGATTGTAATGCTCAGATCACATCTCTCCATAAGGTTTTGCTATCTTTTGAGTGTTGGCATAATGCAACCACTTGAAAAGCACAATTTTGAGGATAGAGACCATGATGACAGCACACTTCACTGCTGAAGCACCATGTTTCCACTGCCTCTGGGAAATGGCTGCTTGGAGCTGGCTCCCAGCACCAGCACCGATCTGCTGACAAGATCACACACTTCACGTTGGTGCAGATGCTGCTGTGGGAGGACATGGCTTGCACGGGCACACTTTGACATTTGACAGCAAAATGTCAAGAGAGGTGATACGCAGCCATTTCCCAGCTGTCTCTATGGAGCCCTGGCTGCAACATGCAACTCTGCCCAGCTATCTGGTTTCAGCAGCAGCACAGGCTCCCTGGCTGGACTGAGATTCACTGGCTGTCACAGATGCTGCAGCAGACGGATGCCCACTTTGCCTCCACCCACAGCCTCCTCCCAGCACAAGGCTCTGAGGTCCAATATCACAGATGGCTTGCAGCCAGCTCCTGCTGGGAGCCATTCTGACAGCTTCCCTAGGGATATGCATGACTTTTTCTTGTGCCCTCGATACCCCTCTTCTCTCCCTTGGGACACTTCTCCTGGCTTCCTCCTGTTTTAGGGATGAAGGGAGGTTGGCAATGGCACTGCAAGTGCAGTGATTATTCAGTTCCCAACACCAGAGCATCCTCCCTAGCCATAACATCCCTTGACTCTCCCTTCCTGACTCTGGAAGACTGTAGAAGGATCCTCCCTCTTCCTATTCAGGGTCTGGTAGGCTGGGATCGACACTGGAACATAAAATCCAGCAAGCAGAGTAGTTTCAGATTCTGTTGGCTCTGACCAGCTCTTTGTAAAGCTCTCACACCCCTTTGCAAGGGGAAGTTTCCAGATGCGGATAGACAGTCTGCAACTGAACACTTTTTGGCAAATCAGTTAATTCTTCTTATTTATCATTTGCAATAGCACAAGCCACAGCATGCTGAATCCTGCTCAATCCTACACATACAACATCCCTGCACAGAAAAGTATGTCATGGCAGTGCAAGGCAGGGAGGCACTCAGGGAGCACCATGACCCCTGACACATCAGTACAACAGCCATTTTATTTGCAAATGTAAAAATTCTTTGCCTTCTCCAGGCTGACACCATCTGCTGCTACATGGGAGATATGGGTTGTTTATTCAGTCAGCTCATTCTTGAGGTGCTAAGGGTTACCTGGAGAAGGCAAGGGCCAGACACTTCATTATCTGTGGGTGCTTCATTCAAGTCAAGATAATACAGAGTGGAGAAGGATGGTTTTTTGTGAGACACCTTTTTTTTTGTAGGTACTCAAGAACATAAATCCACAAATACGTTAAGAGAAGGAAAAACAACTCTATAGAGATTTTCTAAGTTTCCCAGGGAATGTTTGAATCTCACCCAGTAGGTGTCCCTATGGGGGGGAAGAGAGGCTTAGCCCATCAACTGGTTCCAGAAGTCAGTGATGGTTCATGATGGTATCCTCCCAACTTGTCTGCAATGGTATCTTCCCTAACATCTCCTCTCTCTTAGGCTATTTTATACTATTTTCTTTTAGGTGGAGCTTGAGTGACTCTAGTAATACATACTTTTATTATAAATTGTATAAAATTTCCTCGCTTTGCTTTCAAAGGTATAGACCAGAGGAAATTCAGAGCGCATGCTCAGTGAGGAGTGGTTGTCCATTGCAGGTGGGTAGCTTTGGGGATAGAGGTGTAGTTTAGCATTATAATGACATTAAAATGAGCAAAGTTCCATCAAGGACACAATTTTAGCGCTCAGGGTAGCAACCGTGTGGCTTATCAGTTCCACAGTACCATCAAGTTCCTCTCCGCTATGCACAGAGCCTGGTCCTGGTGTCTCCACTGCACTTCTCCCCCTGTGCTGTTTCTTTTAGAGTCAGTGACCCTGAAGTTCCAGGCTGTACCTAGGGAGCTACCATGGAATGGATTTCTCACATACCAACTGCTCTCCGCCCTGAAAGTTTCCTTCACGCTGTACCTTCACTTGAGATGTAGGTATAGAGAGATTTCTAAGTCACCTCCAGTAATAATTCCACACCATACATATATATATATACATACACACATAGAATGGTAGGGGTTGGAAGGGACCTCAGGAGATCATCTAGTCCACACATGACAAACTCCTTAGCTGCAGCAAAGCTCTAGGTAAATAGAAGGAGGGGAGTGTTGAGCAACAAAGGATGGTTCAGCACTGATTTGACAGCTTCCTGCTAAGCCATGTCTGTGCTTTAGAGAAGAGACAGCATAGAATCATTGAATGTTGCGAGCTGGAAGGGACCCACAAGGATCATTGAGTCCAACTCTTGCCCTAACATAGGACAATCCCAGGTTCACCTGTCCCTCCTCTTCTCCTTGTGGGGAAGTTACACTCCACTATAAGATGTCCTCTCAGTCTCCTCTTCTCCAGGCTGAACAAGCCAAGCAACTTCAGCCTCTCCTCGTACAGCTTCCCCTCTAAGCCCTTCATCAATTTTGTGGCCTCCTCTGGACACTCATGCAGCACCTCGCAGAACCAAGCCTTTCAGGCTCTGAACTTCAAGCCTTGCAAGTCTTTGCTGAGCACTACATAGAGTCCCCCAGATCCCTCCTGTGTCCTTACCCTCAAAGACTGAGGACGTTGTGATAGTTTAAGGGTGGTCAGTGCAGTTCCACAGCTTCTGGAGTACAACCTCCTGCCTCTGCAACGCTGCTGAGAAGATGCAGAAGCCATCAGAGATGGCTCCAAAATGTCCTGCAAGGCTCTGCTTCAATTAGAGGGGGCTGGTGCAAGTTAGGTGTGCTGGTCATGTACCTCCAGGCATACCCTGCTATCTGTTACTGCTCTGGCCACGCTTTTGGAGTTCCATCACTGATTGCTTAATACCCTGCTCTGCTCAGCACTGTCAGCTGCACACATGGGGCAACAGGGTTCAACGCACAGCAATACAAGTTTCCTCTTAAAATGTAATGCAATACAGGGGGAGGTATGCAGAGATTTAAGAAAGAAATGTGATTTAAATGCAGAAAGACTGCACATATAGCATGGGGTTGAAGAGGCAGGAGCGAGATCATCATAAATGTCAGCTGGAGGCAATGCTAGGTTTTTGGAGGCTGGCTTTTCTGAACGGATTACTGTTTCTACAGTTCTCAGTCACTTCATCTACGAAATTGAATACCCAATGGAAACCTTTAACTGTGAGGGTTCTTGCTCCCTCTTTCTGAATGGATATGGTTTCACTGTCACCATCATCTTCCTCAGATGGAACAAGATCTATCATGTCACTCAAGGGTAAAAGATGGAAAAACGGGATTAAAAGCTGGGCATTCAGTTTTACAGATGAACCAACAAAAATCCTTTTGTATTGGAGCTGCTTGTTCTTTGAGGGTTGTTCCATGTGAATCCTTGACTACTACAGAGCATTTGCATTAACACACCTGAAGAAACCACAGAGCTCTACAAAACAAGCATAAGCAGAAATGCTGCAAAAAGCACTGCTTTGTGTGAGCCTGCAGACAGGGGCACCACACAGACACCTCCTCTTTGCTCCATGGGGAGAGAGATATTTACTCCCTGTAAATCTAACTCCAGGTGAAGGAGTTGGGAGATTAATCCAAACCGAAAGTGGCTCTTCAGTCAGCGTAGGGGATCTCAGGTCCCACTGGTTCCAGCACCAGTTTCCAGGACCCCAGTAAGGCAGTTTGTCCCTACCTCAGCTTTGCCACTCCAAAAGCTGTCAGTATTGAACGATTTAAAAAACTCAACAGGAAAATTCCAGCAAGCTGGAGGTCATTCAGGGAGCAGCATCAATGAAGAGAATGGGGCGAGGGGTGCAGGATGAGTGGCTCAGGGATGGTGAGTAAGAACAGGGTGGAGGTGAGGACTTGGGAAGCTGCAAATTGTTGTAGGGTGGGACTAACTACTGGCATTTGTTTGGACATCCATTCATTTCTTGCCAACTAATATATTTCTGCCAAATTCATGCCTTCATTAAATATTTTAGTAAACCAGCCAGCCTGTTTAATGAAAGAAAAGGTGTAAAAGGAAATACTAGTTGTTTGACTCACCCTAAACCTCCAGCTCTCATTCCCTGCCTCAGGAAACAAAGAGCATAGTGAGGGTGGTCTGTCTGGTCCCAGGGTGAATATTCCAGCACTCAGCATTTAAAGGGGGCTGCGGCAAGAGAGAGTCTATAAATAATTCCTAAACTTCTGCCTCTGCTTAGGCTGGTTCCTCTTGTGGTCCTGAGCAAACAGTGATTCCTGAAAAGACCACTTCCCTTTTCTTTTCACAACAAGGTCCTGCCTGAGCCAGGGCTTTTTCCAGCAGTTTCCAGGACAGCCTCACTAAGCCCATGATTAATGCTCCATTACATCCCAGAACTATATAGGATTATGATGTGTTCAAAATGGAAACTGCAGCATGTGACGATCAGTCACAGCCTTTGCACAGAGGACAGCAAGGAGCTGCGCAGGTCAGGGATGAGGGGCTTGCCAGCAGAGATGAGAGGGTGCGTGAGATGAAAATATAAGCAATAGACAGCATGTGTATTCCTGCCAATGACACAACTAGCCTGAGGCAGGTACGGCCTCCCAGTCAGAGGAAAAGAAGCCCCAGCTGCTTTGGGCATTTAGAATTATAGAAGACATCAGAAATAGCTCAAGCAGCATACCTATACCAGCTAACATGGGAGCCGGACAGTGACCAAACCTGTTTCTCCCATTTCTGTGCTCTCTTGCTCCGTGACTCATCATCTGGCATATGGCATTTGGCAGGAGCCACTTATAGGCTGTGACTCACGAGCATCGGCCAAGGTGATCTGGGTTGGAACCTGCTCCTTCTTCTCCCCACCAGCCATCCCCTGCCCCAGCCCCCATCACATATGCACCTAATTACCATATGCAAATCAACAGAGGAGAAAAAGACTCTGATGTTTCTAGCTGTTAATATCACACTCAAATTGCTGTTGAATTAAACTGCAGACACAGTAAATCCTTTCTTATCACAGACAGTAGCAGCAGCAGGAGGAGGGATCACGCTTCTATAGCACTATTCTGCCTCAGCACTCTGAAAGCATACTGAAGATCTTAAAAGAGCAGAAATTATACAATTCTTTCTGAATCATGGATCTGTCTGGGTGCCGGAGCCTGACTGCTGCAGGGTTCTCAGAGTACTCAAGAACCTACGCAGAAAAGAAAAAAAAAACCTATAAGTAAATGAAATATCTGGGCAGAATCAGTAGCTAAGACTACAGCTAAGACTGCAGTGCTAGGACAAGGGGAAATGGATTCAAACCAAAAGAGGGGAGATTTAGACTAGATATCAGGAAGAAATTTTTACCATGAGTGTAGTGAAACACTGGCCCAGGTTGCCTAGAGAGGTGGTAGAAGCCCCATCCCTGGAAACATTCAAGGTCAGGTTGGATGGGGCTCTCAGCAACCTGATCTAGTTGAAGATGTCCCTGCTTACTGCTGGTGAGTTGGAGTAGATGGAGCTTTAAAGGTCTATTCCAAACCATTCTATGGTTCCATGCCAAGCTTAACACCTCCTTAACAGCAGAGCTTTGGGCAGGGCTTCACTGCAAAGCAGGGCTGTGACTATCAGCTGGCTGCCTCATGAACATGCTCCTTTTACAGACCTGCCCAACTGAGGACCCTAGGAACCAGAGGCTGCAGTTGAGTAATGACAAAAATACAGCCAGAGTTGTGAGGGAACCAGAGTGAAAGCCAGCAGAAGTGTGGACTGAGGGTTTTCCCACCAACTTCTATGCCTGGGAGCTGTGAGCTCAAAACTCTCCCCCACAACAGCAGGAGTAGGGCAGGGCATGAAGTGTCCTGCTAAGGCCATCAGGCATCAAATTCAGAGCAACTCTGTGGATCAAAGCCAGCTCTCTGACCTGTGCCTGCAGGCATACAAGATGGCAAAGCTGCTCCTAAAGTCTGTCATACATGCAACAGTGAACAAGCAACCGTTCTTGCTCAGGTGTGCACTGCAGGGGTGAAGTATCTCGAGGTGAGAGCATGAGATGGAGAGGGCATGGATACTTCATACTGATGGAGATATTCTCAACAGCACTGGAGTATTTCATATATTTCTAGGGATCTGAAGCACTCCTGGAATTACTATATTTTGGAAAGATCTCTCAGTGAGAGGTTATGAATCCACTGGGTGTTCAAGACCTTCCTCCCTAACACTTACTGGAATCTGGCTTCAGACAACTTGGTGTTGCTCAGACCATAGCAAAAGAGATGCCCTGCTTATCCAAGTCTTATGGGAGGATAATTTCATAAGCAAGTTTCATCTCCACAAAGAAAAAGCACACGAAGACAGTTCCACCTCAAGTAGTCCTAGTTCCCCTATCACCTTCATGATGGGGAAAAGAGATGAGCAAAGCCCCGAAAGGGACAAGGAAGGTCCATCTTCTGAGTGAGTATCTCACCACAGTACAGGTCAGTACACCCATAAGGACTGCAGCCACTCGACTGCTGCCTACCTTCACTATTGCTTCCTTTCAGTCCAGATTAAAACTGGCATTGCATTTCTGTATAGACCACCTCTTGCAGGAATCACAGCTGTAAAACAATCCCGAACCCCTCCCTGCAACGCAAAAGCATCAGTCATCACTGGAGAAAGACTGACAAATAAGGAACTCAGTCTTAAGATAACCCTGTTAAAAAGGTTGTAAATTATATTTACTGTCTATTCAGCCTGTAGCTCCATGTATGTAGGAATCACGCTCCATCAAGTGAAAAACAAACATTTCTGGAATGGCAGATTACAACTTCATGCAGCAACACAGCAAAAGCAGAACAGGCAACAAAGGTGGCTACGAGAGAATGAAGTAAAACCACAGCAGGGACAAGTTATTGAAATAACTCAAGTATCACCCCACAAGCCACAGTAAATAAAGCAGCAAGAGATGTCAAAAATCCCCATCAGGGTTGTTTTCAGATTTGAACACAGTGGTGATGCAATGGTTTGCTACTAGGACTAGCTAGCCATGTCCCAGTGAACAGGAGAAGCAACGCAGGTATGGCATTACCTAGCTGTGATGGGCATCATTTCTGCCAGACAGCCAGAACGCCTGCATCTACAGAGCTGTATTATTTTTAAATTCTGCACTTCTACATGGAATTTAATACACACTGTGTGCAACCAGATCAAGAGCTTCAAACAGAAAACATCCCAGCAGCAGCCTGGTTTTCTTAGATGTTTGTCTTCACACTGCACATACAAATGGTTTTTCAAACAGCAGCTATGTCCATCAGCTGACTCCTGATAAGACTACAGGTAATCTTAACCCTTCCTAGCTCTGGGTAGTGCTGCCAAAACCAAAAGCAGTAACTGGATACACAGGAGGAAATTTTCTGTCTCTCCAAAGCAGTAATATGCAATTCAATGGTCTGGAGGCTGTCAGTACCCTGATTTGGGGGTGACAGCATGCTACACAGCAAAAAGGCTGAGTAACAGCCCCATGAAGATAGCATCTGATGAGACTAAAGCATCAAATTTATCCTGCCTTCTGAAGGACATCAGGATAACATATACTTTTGCTGCTGATATACAACTGCTTTCAGGCCACAGGTTGGATTCTGCAATCCATTGAAGGTAGCTGGAGGAAACAACCCTGTAGCACACAGGTTTCAAAAGGGAATTTGCCTCATTACTGTTAAGACTGTGCATTTCTTGACCTTTTTTTGTCCAGGTCCCTGAACAAACAGGTCCTCTGTAATCAAATCCAAATGCTGTCCAAGTCTCATTTCAGCAGAATTCAGAGTGGGTTAAAAAAAAAAGGCAGAATTATTCCCAAGATGATGGGATAGGAAGCTTCTGAACTGGGAACAAATCCTTGGCCTGCAGCAAGATTGTGCCAAATTAGAAGACACTCTTGCACTTGACAGCAGGTCTTGAGATGACCTCTCTGGCCAAAACAGGTCTATCAAGAATGCTTTTCTCAAGGAAGACACAATCAAGGACAACTCTTGCCATTAGCTTAGAAATAAAGGGAGGAGAAAGACATAACAGACAGATAAACACATTTAGTCTTCATGGATCAACTGTTACAGGGAAGTTTTGATTTCAGCACAGGAACACAGATGTCTGTGAACTAAATCAGAGGGGTGAAGGCCCATCCTCCACCTTTGCCAGCAGAGTTCAGATGCTCTACATGAGGAGTAATAACCCCAAAGTGGGAAAATGAGTGACTCTCACCCCCAGTCACAGGCAACCTCCTCCACATGGGAACAGTTTACATCTAGAAGTGGTTTTCATAACCCACCCATAGAAAGATAGGAACCTATGTAATCATAGTGCTATATATTCCTGACATCTCTTACAGTGTCCCCCTTTTTTTCTTTCTGAATTCTTGCAATTTTAGGCCTTGTAACTTCCTGAGCCAGTGACTTCCACACCACAATGCACACCACAGTAGTAGTTATCTGTCAGTCCTTTTGAATACACAGGCATTTAACTTCATTGCTTGTCCCTGGGCTAGGGCAGGGAGAGTATCATATTTTCTACTGTATTTGCTACCCCTCTGAGCAGTCCCAAGCTTTTAATTCTGCTCATGCACAAGAGTATTCCCAGGTCCCTGGTCCAGTCACCAACCTCTCCCCAAGTGTTTTCCTGATGTGTGGGTGTGTTTATAAGTTTGCATGGCCAGAAGCAAGGCAGAGCTCAGAGGATCTGGATGAAACCACAGCATCAATTTACGTAACATAATATTTTCCACACAACAGAACTAACAAAAGGCAAGCCAGAACCTTAATAAAATACTTATGAAGCAGACCAGGCACTCCTAATGATTACACATACTTTTCTTCTGAGAGGAGAAACTTATCCCTCGCAGAGGCTGGCAACCCAAACCAAACTCAGCTTGTAAAGCTCTATTCGGGACAGTTTATTTTAGGATATCGCTCCACAGGACAGCTCATGTGCTAATTAGGCTTGGAATGACTGGGCTCAACAGAGCATTAAGGGTCTAACTAAATAAATCTGATAACCCTGGATTAAGTAAGGTCTTCTGCTAAGGAAAGTCTTGCTGGGCTGCAGAAGATGCACAGATCTATTCACCAGGAGAAAAAAGGAGGGCAAATGGGGATGATCATTGGCTCTATACTGGAACAGCAGGTCAGAGCCCCGGAGGACACACCAAGTCTACTGGAATGATGACCACTCTGCTTTTAATAGCTTCAGGGGTGTTCAAGAGGGCTGAGGAGACACCTTAAGACTGTAGGCTCCCAGATCTTCCCAGCTAGGATGTGCTCACATTTGGACACCTCCTTTCTTGAAGCTCTTGTGTCTTTTCTTTACCAGATGTCTCAGAGAAAAGAACAAGTACCTGCAACAAGTGGTGAGGAAGAATTTTCCTCTCCTAAGCCCTTGCACTGAGATGGGCCTCAACTCAACCAGGAGGTTTCAAAACTCTGCAACTTCTGAATACATGCTATAAATACACTGAGCAGTCTTATTCACAAAAATGCCAAGCCATTTGGGAATATTGCTGGGCTTTGAAGATTGACAGCAAGATTCATGGACTAATTAATCATAACATGTGAAAATTATTCCTATTATCAGTTTCAAATAATCCTCCTTAATTTCTTGGAATACTTCCATGTTACAAGCAGGGCACCTCATAAATCATTATCGTTTTTCTCTAGATCATTCATTATTTCCTATCACAAACCTTACAGTTTCCTATTTAACACAATTCCCATTTCTTCAGTCACTCCTCTTACGAGAGTTTTCCAGGACGTTGTGCAGTTTCCTGGCAGTTACTAAATTCTCTCCAACTCTGCAGTCATGCTTCTGAGCTGGGGTGACTAATTGCACACAGTATCCTAATCAACAGTGAGATGTCCCCTGCTCTCTGTGTCAACATTAAAAGACTCTGTACCATAATTTTCCATTCCACTTCTTATGTACCTTAACATTCTTATGTAGATGCTCACCAAGTAAAGACTCTCATGACCAGGGTGACATCAAGGTACTTTTTGCAGTTTCATGACATCAGTTTAATGAGTTGGAATCAATTTAATCAGTTTAATGTTTTGGAACCTGACAAAGTTTTATGACTATCTTCTGTTACACATATTTACATAGCTTAGCATCAATCTCAAAAAAAAACCCCAAAACAAAACAACAAACCCGTTTACAACAAGACTAGCCTAGAAGAAACCAGAGGATTTTTCTTACATATCTGTTCTTTGAGGACTTTCTTTTTGCTGTCTGTGGAATGTGGTTTTTTGGGGGGTTTACTCCCTCAAGTTCTTGGCATAGGTGTGTGGGGAGAGGTTTTCCATGTCCCCATGCAAATTCTCTTTGTTGGTCGCCCAAAAAATAAGAGGGTCCTCAATGTCTGACTAAGGTCTGGGCTGAAGGATATTTTCTCTGGTGAATTTGCCTCCTTAAATCAGTGAGGTCTGGTGGCTTGCCTCTGTGAAAGAAGATTCCCCTTTCATGTTCATGGGCAAGCCAAGAGGTTGTTGTGGTTTTTCTTTTCAACCTCAACTCGTGTCAAAGGGAAAACAGACAAGGCAGTAGACCAAAATACTGGCTGTTGAACATGCTCTGGTACAGAGGGGAATCACCCCTCAGTGTCTCCAGGACAAATACAAATGCATTTCTTCAGTTTGGGGTGCTTCTCCACCCTGCCACACCAAATTAGCAGCACAAAGCCTGGGAGACATCAGGGTTACAGAGATGGGGACATTCTTTGGGATCTCTAAAGCTTGTTCAAGAGAACAGAGAAGTACAGAGAACAGAAATCCCAATGGGTCAAGGACTGCCATCAGTGTCTCAACAAGACGTGGTCGAATATAAACTGAATGACATGTGACATTAACAACCCTCATGCCGCTGCTTGTCAGTGCTGGGACATACCTGTTCCTGGCAGGTATGCCTCTTCAACTCTGTTACTGTGCCATGAACTGGCTAGCCCTACTGTACGAGGATTTAAAGACCTCTAGGGATGTCTGAGGTTCACCTGTGCTCCGTGCAGCCTCACCTTTCCTCTGACCCAGTCCTCCTCCAGAAACAGCCAGTCTAGGAGGAAACAGTGAAGGGAAGCACATGGGAATGAAAAGGCTGTCAGGCTTACTGTAATAAGTCATCACTGCCTTCAGAGTGCTTTATAAATACAATAATTATAAATAGCAAGTGTCTGCAGGAATGAAAGTGAGACCTATGACATGGAGCTAAGCAGGAGGAGACATCTGGGTAAGGAAGATGCTTTTTCTTCAAAAGCCATTTCAAGCACTATGACCTGCCGTTGTAGATAAATCTCAGCAGTAGGTTAGGTTAGGTGCCACTGACTGTGGACATGAGAGAACAGTTTGTTGCCAACAGAAAATGGCTAAGTGCAGATGCTTCCTGAAATCCACTGGCTGTTCTTCTGAAGGGTCAAGCTACAATCACTGCTCATGATAAGCCACATCCAGGCAAGAAATCCCTTAGAAGTGAATACTACTGCTCACATACTAACAAGTGGTGAAGGAGAGGCCAACCAGAGTAAGCCAAACCCCAGGGCAGATGTGTCACTCCAAGTATCAATCATTAGAATTAATTAGGCAAAGCCAGGGAAGAGATGCTGTGTGTGACAACAATATCTTGGAACCAGAGATATTAATTATTTATACCTCCTACTGAATCTTCTCATATATGGGCTTATGACTCTACCACCTGAGTTAGTGGCAAAGGTCTGAGGCCATGTAAGCAGGCTCTGGAAGTAGCCTCCCTTCTAAGAACAGTAAATTGCACTGGCACAATGATCCAGAGGGATCATTCTCCCTGCTGAGAAGGACATCTGTGAGGTCAGATGTGCTATCTGAGCTACACAGAAGACACATGACAATGCAGTATGAGGCATGCATCCCTGCTCTTTGGCACAGGAATCCCAGAGAGGGACAAAAAGAAGGTGTCCTGGTAAACAGTTCAGGTGGATGGGACCTACTAGGCGAAAGGCGGCTAGGTAAGCATGCAGTTGCTCCTGCACCAGTTCAGGCAGAGCAGAACAGAGAAGAGTTTGCCCATTGAAAGCATTTAGGTGACACCTTTCCAGAAGTTATGGCATCTGGTGCCAGTTTACAAAGAATAAGGTGCAGTTCTGGAGTTAAAGCAAACTGACAAGATTAGTCTAACCATGTAGGGAGCAAAGACTCACTGCTCCCTTAAAGAGTAACACCTGAAAAGCCCATTCCCTGAAGGTCAGAAGGAGCTGAGAGAGATTATCTAATTGGTGCTGAACAGGGTCTGTTTTAGCCAACACTCAGAAGCCTGAACTTTCCCCAAGGCTGACTGCATTATGGTTAAGCAATTCATCAGCTCAAACCTCACACCACAACTTGAGTTCCCATGAAAAACTTATTTCCCTGCAACTGTATGCTGTTTTTTTTTTCTGGCACCGGTATTCAGGAGAGTTTCTGAGTGTTTGCCAGAGCTACAGATGCTCAGATGAGTCTCCTGCACATCTGGGAACCAAGCAGAAGTCATATGCTCCCAATCTGGTACCCATCCCTTGTCTATGCATCCCTATCTTCCCCAAGAACACAGCACACTCTAGTCTAAGGTAACAGTGGGTCCCAGGGAAGTATTAGGTGAAAATCTGCTGTATATTTGCCATAGTCTTACCTACAGGTTCTATTTTTTTTTTTCCTGTAACTCCCAGAAGAAAAATCCCCTCTTCCCAGGAGGAACTGCTAGCTCTCATCACTCTGAGATGAGATGAGATGAGATAGCTGTTCCACTAGCCCAAAAAGCACAACAATAGGGCAGTGACACTCAGTCTCTATTTCCAGAGAGCACCTTGCGCTGGAGCAGAGGTATTTTGATGGTAGTGCCAGTTTCCCATCACTGGCCAAGTGGCAGTACAAAGCATTGCTGCCATCACTTAAATATTTATTATTTAGCACTCAAAGGTTTTGCCAGCCCCACACCCTCAGCACTGCACAAAGACCAACAGGCAGTCTCTCTCCCAGGCAGTTCAAACTCAGAGGGTGAGCCTGAGACAGAAGTTGCCATCACCTACATTATGGCCACTCACTCTGCCTCCTGACTCCCTCCTATTTACAGGAGTTAACAACTGCAGTGTTTTGTTTTGTTTTTTTTCCCTGTCTGTTGACACAGCCATCAGCAGCCTTGCGCAGTAAGAAATATTGGCATGAGCATGATGGATAGAAAAAAAAAACCCATTGTCTATATGACCCTGAGGCTTCAACACAACTGGATGGGGAAAGGAAGAGTTTGTGGACATGCCTGTTCTTGTGCTCATCTTAAGAGGTACGTCCCTGCTTTGACCCACTTATTTCAGAAAATGAACATTAAAATAATTTTCATCAAGCAAGAAAACTGGAGCAGTATCGGAGACTAGAGCCATTTTGACAGCCTGTTTCTTTCTCTTTGGAGAGTAACCAACTTTCAGATGAGCACTAGGACATGCAGGGGACCTGCTCAGCAGGTAAGATGACAAATCTCTGCTAAGGCTAGACCATTGCTATGGATTCCACCTCCTGCCAGCCAAGCTTCCTCAGCTCCTTCAAGCCTTTTCCTGCAGCCTTTCGCATAGCTCTGGAATGGGGTGGACTTCTGGCTACTTTGGACTGACAGACTGGCCTGCCAGAAGCACTTTATCCACATCAGGAGTCTTCCCACGAAGTAGCACAGGTAGCAGACAAGCAAGCTTTCCCAGTACTGGTTGGATTTCAATGGCTTCTACAAACACAAGGACAAAATCTTCTCGTCCAGTACTGTCCTGTGATTCCACAGCTGACAAGGAGGCACCTCCACCTCCAATCGTCCATGTCTCAGCCACCCACACAGATCTCCACATCTCTCACTATTTGTTTGCTTTTCTTGGGTTTAACCAGCGCTCAAGTCCATCACAACCTTGCCTATTGAAAGGAGTTATCATCCAGCATCAACAAGATAGATGTGGCTTTGGACTGAATATCTCAAACTGCCACAGCTTATATTAAATAGAAGGGTAAAGAGCAAACAGCTCTGTAATGAAACCTTTTTAATTTTTAAAAAGCAGATCTCTGAAAACAGTTATGATGCCAACAAGAACAAAGAGCTTGGAGAAGTACTGCAGAAAAGACTTTTTACATCATAACAACAAAATAAAATCTGGAATCATCAAGCAAGGTGAGGAAATTAGAATAGTAGTGCTCCTGACCATCCTGAATGAATAACCACACCAAGAAGGATATTAGAGGTAAGTAAAACAGCATCTTTGGTGCGGTTTTGGCAAGAAGAAGAATATTGAAGCTGCAGAGATGATAGGCTAGACAATGCAGAGGAGAGAAGGTGCAGAAAAGGAAATTAGTTTTTCAAGCAGAAAGAAGTTCAAGAAGATGAATGCATTTAAGTCAGAGGGACAAGATATTCTTGATCAGAGAATAATGAAAGAATAGCTGCATGATGGCAGCTGGCAATAGGGCTTTTGATAAAAATACCCATGAAGAAAGAGAGGAAGTAGAAGAAGCTGTGTGGCTGGTGAATAATAAAAGTGAAGTCTGTACCTGTTCCAAAAGAGAAAGGAAAATGACCCACATTAAATCTATCAACCTGCCCTTAATACTTTCAGAAAACACTGGAAAAGAAACATAGGAAACAATGCCAAAATACTTTCAGAAAACATTGAGGTTTTCAGAAAACATTGGAAAAGAATAATAAGACTGGGAAATAAATGAAAAACAGGACAAAACATGACATGGGGTTGCTAAAGCTGAATTACTGTCTGGCTATCAGGAATAATACCAGACTGAGATCTTGACTCACCAGGAGCATCAGATTGGAAGAAAATGACAATCTTTGGGACAGATAACTAATTTTTTGTTTGCTCTCACAGCCGCAGACACCTGAGAGGCTGTAATGGAGCTGCGGACAGGCCATTCCCAAATCCATGACATATTCTCCTGGGCCACTTGCACTTTCTGCAATGCAGGTCTAGGTCCCTTGGATCCAAAGATCCAGCTGCACTTTATCTCCAGCATTTTGCATTGATGCAGTGAGGAAGACACACAGCAGCAATTTGATCTCCTTCCTGTGAATCATTTCAGTCAGCTCCAGTCACCAGAAGCTTTTGCCCATCTTTTAAGCATCTCAAGGCAGAGATTATCTGTTCACTCTCACTGCTTAACAGATGGTCTTGTAAGAGTAGCATCTACTAGCTGGGCACAGCCTGCATGTCCTGGGAAGTGTTCCTATCCCACACAACAAAGGAGACCTCATCACCTTCTTTTTACTCCTTTAGGCAAGCACTGTACACACAAACTACACACAGTTTTTCTTCCACACCCTGACACAAGTATGTATATCCTGCATAGACATCTCCTGTTGCCTCTCATGTCCTCCAGCCCACGACGCCCCTACAAACACACATGTGCTGTTGTTACCCTCCACCAAGCTGCTGCAGGAGCCTGTTCTACAGCAGCATCACAAAGGCAGGCTGGTACACACCTACACCAAGATATCCCACCCCCTGCTCCCACTGAGTGGAATGGGATGGAGACCTGCAGACACAGAGAAGTTCCCACATCCCAGCGTGAGACAGAGGTGAGATGGAGCTGCAGTTCAGGAAGCCCTATGGTGCTTCCAGGACGTCGTCAGAGCTGCGAGCAGAACACACTCTGCTCGATGGTTTTGCTGGAAGCGCTCTCCTTCCCATCTGGCACCCTACACTGAAACACTGGGTTTATCTTCTTCACCAGCTGTAAAAGCCAGAGAGCCTTGCTACTCCATAAGGATGGAGAGGGAGCAACTGACTGAGAACCTGCAGCAGCAAAATGGTTCCTCCAGAAATCTGCTGCAGAAAAGGCTGTGCTGAGGATCACTCCCACCTTCACAAACCCCTTGGGGATGCACAAAGCAGTGACCATCTCAGGGAACACAGTGAGAGGCTGGAGAATGACAGTACAAATGACAGATTTACATTTCCTGACAATGACATCCCTGAATTTCCTCCTCTGTGTCCCCTACCACTGGTCTCTGACCGACAACCCCCTGTTCCTCCAGCTCTGCAATGCCCCTCATACTTTCCTCTTCTGCTCCAAGGTTCCTCTATAGCTCTGCCAAATATTTAACATTTTCTCTACATTTTTCCTACCATCCTGTTGCTCCTGACAGGCCTAAAGCTGCTTTATCTAAATTATTCTTGGGTCATTAGCAAATTGCAGAAAGGTTTTGTGAATAGGTTAGACCTGCCAAGCTTGCTTATTAGCAACACCAGTACAGGAGACTGTAGGTATCTGAAGGTAAAAAACCAGACCTTTACTTCACCCACACTCCATACACCTCCACGATACCCATCTATCCAGACACTGTATGATTTGACCCTCAACAGCCAATGCTAGTGTAACTCCCATTAACACACATTCCCTCAAAACACCTGTAATTGCAACATTACATACTCAGCATCTTCCATAACCCCAAAACATTGCATTTGCTATTTGCTTATTCCCTTTTGCTACTACAGTCCCATGTGTACATTCCCCTACAGCCATGTCACTGTACCAGACATATGAAAATCTCATTCTTTTGTACCTTTGCCTTACTGTTCTTGCTGCTGTCATCCTGAATATCGCCTTTCCAGCATCTACATCTCTATCCCATCTCTATCCCATCTCTATCTCATCTCTATATACCCTCCTCTTTGTTCAAGCCCTTCTCCCTTTGCGTTTGCAGAGGCAATTTGATGGAAGGATTTGTGCAGGGGGTGGGGGAGGGAAGAAGAAGGAAGGTGGGGAGGGAAAAGAAGGATTTGGCTATAACAAGACCATGTAATCAAGCTCTAGTAACTGGTACCCAGCCTGGACCCCTCATTTCAGTAATTAAAAGCAGTAATTCCTCCATTCCTAGATAACCTTTCTTATCTGATCCGTGAAAAGAGGCAGGGAGAAAGCATACATTT
>NW_010328238.1:20079-20627 GCF_000700745.2 Antrostomus carolinensis | reverse complement strand
CTTTCAAGAGCTTCAAATTGCTCTGCAGATAACTTTTAACCTCCAATGTACCTACAATTACTATTACTATTAAATATAATAAATATGAAAATAAAGCCTAGAGTAAATAGTGCTGGTTTTGTAAGAGGCATAATTTTACTTGGAGGTAGGAATTGAAATTATTTGATAAGTACATTAAAAGATAACTGTAATTAATTTCCTTGGTTCTGGAGATACTCCTGTAGCTACTACTAAAAACTTTATCAACAGGTCACTGTCAAAATCCTTGTACATCTTCTAGAAGTTATTCTTGAGGGATAATTTAGGCTCCCTCTCTAGTGGCAAAAGCATTTGGATGTGTTATTTGGTATTTGAGTTCACTACACAAATATCCGAAAAATATACTTCCCAAAATACAGCTGTAATTTCCTGTAATAATGTCTCCAGGGAAGATGCATTAACGGCTTGTTCCATACCATCAATTACATTGATGGAGGCATTTGCTGATGTGAACAAAAACATTTTAGGTCTCTTCCACTAGTTCACTCATCCTGAAAAAGAAAGTCCAG
>NW_010328238.1:11584-19856 GCF_000700745.2 Antrostomus carolinensis | reverse complement strand
GTCACGGGCAAAACAGACTCAACTTGGGGAAGAAAAATCAATTTAATTTGTTACCAATCAACTGAGTAGTTCAGTGAGACAAAACCACCACATGTGACAACACCTTCGCCCACCCCTCCCTTCTTCCCGGGCCCAAATCACTTTGCTCCCCATTTCTCTACCTTCCCCCCCAGCAGCACAGGGGACAGAGAATGGGGGTTCAGTCAGGTCACCTCTGCTGCTCTTCCCAGCATGAAACTCCAGGAACAAAGTGTTCTAACATGAGCTTCCCATGGAGTCACAGACCTCTTTGGGCACAGCTCCTGGCTCCAGCATGGGGACACCACGGGCTGCAGATGAGTCTCCAGTCCAGTGCACCTCCTCACCCTCTGGCTTTGGGGGTCCATCCCCGCTCTGGTGTTGAGCAACTCTGGGGTCTCAGTTCAGTCACACCTGCCCACAGGCTTGGCTTTCTGCTCCAGTGTGGAGTTCTCCATGGCCCACATGTGGGTCTCTGCTCTGCCGTTGAATCTCCACGGGCTGCAGGGACTTCCTTTGCCTTCTCCTACTCCATGGGTTGACCTGGTGTCTGAGGGTCTCTGTCCTCTCCTCCCTCCTGGCAACAAAGCTCTCCCTCTGTGTAGGCCAATGGTTGTCTTTTGTTCAGGTCAATGGCCTCTCCTCCAGGTTCTCTCTACCTTCTTCTTTTCAAGACAGTCCTTCCTCTCACAAATATTGATTTGAAGATGTGTTTGTCTGTTGCTCATTGGCTCAGCCTGAGCTGGGGCTGGTCCTCCTTGGAGCCAGGGGAGCTTCACAAAGCTTCTCAAAGGGGCCATCAGTGTATCCCCACCCAAAACCCAACACAAAGTGTTTCTAGGGTATTTTGGAGGAAGATAATATTGCTGTGCTTTCAAAGGGAAAGCGTACAGCAGCAGCTTCATAGAGTCAGATGCAAATACTTGGGATCAAAAGCAATTATTCCACCCCTTTATTTTCCTTCACCCTTATATGTTTTCCCATCAGACCGGTAAAACTGTCTCCAAATGGACCTGCCCTCTTCTTCTCCAGTGCCCTGCAGTGATTGACTTTGTGCAATTACAGGTTTTTGGACCAGATGGTCTTTTCTCACCACCACCCCCATAGCTGTGGGGCTCCTGAAATGGGACACCCCATGCAATTGATGCCTCACATCCCCCTGTCAGTGAAGATTTCATTTAAGATTTTTCTCCAGAACAGCTTGTACAACAAATAGCTTTTAGCATATACAATTTGCAAAGTTGCCAGTTTATCATGAATAGAGCTATTTGTAGTCTAGTCATATCATAAAATCTTGTTAAAAGAAACAACACAAAGAGACTGCTCACTTTTCAGTTATGGTGCTTTTGAATTAATTTGAATCCAGATTGCCTCATGAGTATTGTTTGTTCCAATATGAAACAGTTTATGGTGATAAATTGCAGCAGCATCACTTGAGAGCTGCCTGGTACCATACACTGCGGCAGAAGTTGAGTCATCTCTCATGCAGAGTCTATACTGTAGCTACAGCACACGCAGATGTTGTGGTTTGGAGAATAGTTAACGGAAAATCAGTGAAATAAGAGTATTTTATGGCATGTCAGGGCTTAGAGGGGTGATACCAAGCAAAGCAAACAGCCATCATCTAGTAACCTGCCTCCTGTCTGAGCCCTCCTGTCATCCAGCCAGGTATTAACTTCTGAGGGTTGAATAATGGATCTACAGAGTGGCTCTAGCCATACTTCCAGTGCTGAGCCATTTCTCGTGTATGAATTCTTTGCCTAGCTCTAAATTTAATATTAGAGCAGATGTTAGAGTCAAAACTCATTAGTAAGATTTCATTAACCTGCAGAATAATGACAAAACATTTCGGCACCCTCTCAGTCACAACCTTAATGAAGACTAAGCAGGGTACGTTGTGTGACACGTCACCCGGTGAACGCACGCTCTCGTGTGAATAGTCACGGGCCCGATCAGAGAGGGAGAGCAAGCTTCTGCCATTCTCATCGAAATCATCAGGGTTCAAGAAATCCTGATTCCTCCACCAGATGAGGTCCTTTCCACTGTGCTATTCAATAGTTTACAAGATTTTCTGTAGCCACTGAGAGGAAAAGGCAGCAGTTCCCTAACTCAACCAACATACTGGTATCTGTAGCCTCATGACAAGTATTTAAGGTCTTGCCCAGTGCTGCTGGACTCCATCACAGGGCAGAAGAGTCACAGCTGTTACCTCACATCCAAAATATTTTTTCACGTTTAACGAAATTAATGAATTTGATGAGGCACTAGGCCAAATTAATCTCTAGTGCCCTTCTATCAAATGCAACTGAGTTAAACAGGGATTAATTGAGACCCATGCAATTACCTCTTAATTAACCCTGAAGGGTTGGGATTAACCCTGCTGTTCAGGGTTAGACATGAGCATGTTTGTCATGGGAACTTCCACACCATTGGCATCACAAAGTTCTCATTGACCAAGGCGTCTATGCCAGAACGCATCTGAGCAAACGAAGCAGATTGCTCCTGCCCCCGCCCACCCCTGCCCCAGCATTTTGCAGGGTTCTGGGGTCTGATTCCATCAGAAGGAGAAATCAAGGGTTGGAACCAGAAATATTTTTCCTGCAATCTCATCTATTAACATAAAGCCCTGAATACTGGCACAGCAGGAAGACAGACAGCAGGGAACAGTCCCTTTCCTTCCACATCCAAGTGCCTTTTCAAGCACTGTCCTCATCCAAATCTTGCTATGGGCTTTTCTGAAAGACTGGGGCAATGTTTTACTGTGGGTTTGGCTTCCTGGCTGCATCCTCTCTCTGTTTTTCCAAGTATGTCTACGTTGCAATCTGGGATGGTGAGCAGAGGTGCTTGAATTAGCAAGGATAACAACAGCAGAGGTAGCATTCATAGAATCATAGAATTGTTTTGGTTGGAAAAGACCTCTAAGATCCTCAAGTCCAACTGAAAACCTAACACTACCAAGTCCAACACTAAACCATGTCCCTGAAGTACGACATCCACACGTCTTTTAAACATCTCCCCCACACAGGTACATTTCTACTGCTCCTCTCTCCTCCCACATACACAGAGATAATCAAATCGTTCCTTCACCCATTTGGTTTGTATTCAGGGATTCAAGAAACAGCTTTCAACTTTACTCTTGTCTGGCTTTCTCTGGGGCTGCTGATTATGAACTGGAAGGCTTTTGATTGTCCATCATTTGATCTGAATGAAAGCAGCTGTTGTAGCAAAAAGTTTCAATAAAGCATCATTACCTGAAAGTCACCAGCAAAACCCTGTTCAGAGATGGCCACAGGATGCTGTATACATCATTCTTATATGCTTCATGTTAAAGATGATGACAGAAGTGGGTTACAAAAAACACTGAATGAAACAGAAGTTTAAAGGAAGAGTGTTGTATTAAACAAGCATGTGTCACACCTACCCTGCAGTTTGATACTATGAGGCCCTGAAAATGGAAAAAAACCCACCCCATATTGTCCATGCAAGGAAGAAACAGAAAAAGTACAGCCCTCACTCTGCTCTTCTGTGAGGATCTCATCGTTTGACTTACATCTTGAAACACATAGAAAAGCAGACTCAAGCTCAAGAGCATCTTCCTCTAGATCCAAAACTGGGATGTCAAAAACAAATGAGTGTTCCTGCAAGAGTTTCTCCAGCCATCAGCACTTTAACCAAACACTACTCCCTTGCAAACTAGCAATATAGTATAGAATCTATACTATCTACTAAAAGAATCTGGTTTATTTGTATGAGAACACTCAATGTGACCACTGGTTTAGTATAGAGCTAGAGGAACATCTGTCCCTAACACAGATCTGCTGCTTTACACTTGTCTTTAAACTATGATACCCAGGAAAACTGAATTTGTGTTAAACCACATGAAAGTAGGCCAAGAAAAATTTTGGTAAGGACTTGACTCAACAGACAAGGGGAAGGAAGCGGGAGGCAAACCCATCCTTTTAGGATGCCCTCTCTCTACTTCAATTTTTAAATTTCCAGCAACATCAAGCTAACATATTTCCATCTTCTCCCAGGAGGAAGACAAGTATCTACAGCCTCCCTGCCTCTTACTAGGTTACAACTCTCAACGCACAGGAGCACAGTGTAGCTCAAAGGTTTGCTGCAGCATCTTGCAGCAACAGTTGGTGAAATTTCTCAATTTAGAGTTCTCACCAACCCTAGTTTAAAAGTAACAATTTGAACTGTAATTGCCAGATCTATTAACACCTCTAGAAAATGAACATAACTTCACAAAACCTTTTAGTGCAGCTGAACTGTTATCAGCATGGAAAGGAGACCAAGAATATATTACCATGTTGACTCTGGGCCATACCAGACTCGTTTGAGACTTCAATGGAAATAGTTTTACACTCTAGAAAGCCACTGCAAAATGATTAAAATGTACCACACAACTCACCGTCTTCGAGATCTATGTGGACATGAAGTCTGGAATACGCTAAGGAGGTTTTTCCTCAATGTTTTTAATCATCCATAGTAATTAATAGTATGTGATCATTCCAAACCATACTGACAAATGTTTTAAAAAACCCAAATCTTCACTTATCATGAATGTAAAACATCACACAGAAATATATAATGCATGTTTTGCATTTGCTTGCAGAAGCTGCTTTGAAACCATATCCATATACGAGCAGCGAATAATAAATATCCTCTTTTGCCAACACAAATTTTGTACCTTCCACCACAAGTCAGTGGCAGGATTTTTGCTGACAAAACCAATGAAAACTACACACCCACTAGCAGGGAGCTGAAAATTTGCAGCGTCTTATTAGTACAATGTCTTACTAGCTGCAATGTCTAATATTGCAAAAGTGCTCATAAGAAAGTTGTTATATTTTCTATTTTAGACTAAGAGACAAAGTGAAAAAAGAACTGGATTTCCTCCCTCCTTCCCCCCCCACGGGGATAGTACATTTGCAATTATTTTTTTTTCTAAACTATTCTTTGCTCCAGACTTTCCTCTAATTTTTAGTTACCCTGCCACCCTGTTCGCCCACAATGCCAATGCATTTACCAGCAACCAAATCAACATCATGACATAACACTGACACTCAATAAGAGATGTACACAATAAAAATGGTTTTGAAACAAAATTGAAGAAGAAATTCAGACTAAATGGTTGGGGGGTGGAGGGGGGGGAGCTAGCAGCACTGAGGTAAGAAACCAATTTAATCATGTAAATGCCATATTAATTTATTAAGCTTCTCAGTTGAGTCCTGTGGCAAAAACATACAGTCAATATCACTCAGACTAAAATGTACAAATTATACAGCTCTGAAATAATAAAAATAATAAAGATGCATAAAATGCCATAACCAGAGGCTTTAGATTATACTTTATTGTAATTGTTACTAAGCACAATCTGTTTGGAAAATGATTGTACAGTTCTCATACCCAAAAGGTTAGTAAACACACAGGCCATAAGAGAAGAGAGCAGCTTTTAAAAACCCAGCCCTACAGCTTCAGCCAAAAAATCGTCTAATGAAACTCAAAATACTTGGCATGGTCCTTGCAACACAACTGCCCAGCTTGAAAGGCGGAAGATAAATCGAATCCCATAGAATGAAATGTTGCGTGCACATCTTTTCATGTGTTGCAAAATACATGAGATGTTATACATACAGGCATTTCATAGGAGCAACATCCAAACCCAGCAAACACCATCAGGTTTGGGAAAGAAGCTGAAAGGGAGGCAAACATCACACTCCTTTTGCCAAGCAGTTAGCAGGGAATGAAGTCACAGCCAACACAGATACTGACTGGCCAAGGTGCTATGATTTTTGGTGGGAAGGGAGGAGTTTGGATCAGTCGTGAGTCTAAGTGGAAAAAACAGAAATTATGGGAAAGGGCAGAACAATAGAATAACAATTATTTCATCCCCACTGTTCAGTTTTACTGTCTTATAGTCAGACTGGGCAGATAAGGAGAGCCGAAAAACATTGGCAACGCTTCTTGACTCTAAGCCCAGTTAGAACTGTACCTCCCGAAGCCAAGGGAGGAAAACAACCTGTTTACACTCAAAGTTTTTGAACAGCCAAGCCCTTTACTGTACGTGTAGCTCATCAACATCATATCATCTTTCTAATGCCTCTCACAATAAAACAGCCCAAATCACCTCGTATTCCAGCAGCTGCATGCCAAACCAGAGCCTCCTCACCTCCCTGCTCCAGGCTGCTTCCTGCTTCCCCTCCTCCATCTGAGATACATCCTGTGCAGTCATTCAGTTCCAGCCTTATCTAATCCCAATTACCCATGGATTAAACTCAACCTAGAGGTTTTATTACATGTGCAAATCCACTGCTGTTTAATCTTACCAGTGCTGTGTTTGGTTTTGATATATTCCAACTGGCTTGCCTCTCAACAGCAGGCTGAAAAATGTTAAACACTTCGATGCACAGTTACTCACACACACTTTCATGTGTGTTATTTATTTGCATTCTGTGACTATTAAAAGGAGGCATTTCCAAATCACACAGCATGGGAAAAACCACAGCAAGAAGGTGCTGCAGTGAAGGGGAGCTTGAAGTCCTCAGCTAAAATGCTTCAGAACTATGAAGTGATTCAGGCTTGCAGTGTTGGGAGACAGCAGTCCAAGGGGGAAACTGTCCTGGTTTCACTAGGATAGAGTTAATTTTCTTCTTAGCAGCTAAATAGCCCTGAGTTTTGGTTTCAGTGTGGGATTTGTTATGAGAAGAACGTTGATAACATACTGATGTTTTTAGTTGTTGCTGGAAGTTGAAGGGCTTTGTGTTTTGCCAGTCTGCAAGTGCAAAGGACTGGTGAGGGGGGAAGTGTAGTAATTAGCAAAACACAAATTGGCATTTGGATATGTCAATGAGATATTCCAGATCATATCACCTCATGATCATTATATTAACCAGGGTTGACCAGAAAGCTGCGGGATCGTCTTTGGGGTCACTCGGGCTCACTCTTCCAGGATTACAGTTTTGGGATTGTCTGCTATCACTGGCTGGGAAACTGTAGGTGGGTGGTAAGCAACTGCACTGTGCATCACTCATTTGAATATTCTGCAATTGCTGTTATTATCTTTATTATTTTAAGTTTTATTTTATTTCAATTATTAAATTGCTTTTATCTCCACCCAGGACTTTCCTCACTTTTACCCCTCGGATTCTCTCCCCTGTTCCCTGGGGGTGTGGGGGAGTGAGTCAACAGCTGTGTTTGGCTGCAGCCAAGTGAAACTACTGCAGTGATAGATCAACGGGGAACAAACCAACAAATCAGATTGTGTCACCCTTCTACCCGTTTGTTCAAATGCTCTTCTAACCCTCAGCAACTCTACCCACCAACACCCAAGTGCTGATGCAGCATATGCAACAAAGCAGGATGATGACAGAAGAGATGTCAAGTTTCTTTGTAAAGTTGAGTTGCGTGAAGAAGGTTGCAACCTCACACAGCAAGCTTCTGAGTGAGCAACAACCTAATTAACCTAATCTAACCATCCTCCAACTGTGCGTGAAGATCTGATGAGCTGACTGTCCTTCACGCCTTACTGTCATGGTAGGGGTGAGGGTCAAAGTCTGTGCTCACATGCTGGGCAAGACCTACCTACCTTCTAGCTCCTGAAGCTTTTGACAATCAACATCAAATTAAACTCTGCTCTTTCCTTCTGCCTGAGGAGAGTCTCATGTACTATTCGGGAATTTCTGGTAAGAGCAGGAGGGGGTTTTCCCCCTCAACCAGTCTCACCTCCACTGTAAAAGAAAGGTCAGCACAGGATTCAACATGATCTCCTCATTTCCATAGGCCAGGTTTCAAAATGAATGCTGAAATCTGATGGAACATTTGACCTAACACCACCTTCCTCCTCATTTCCTCTCAAAAAAGTCCTTCTCTTGTCAATGTTAGGCCCTGGTCCTCCAAACTGATCTTCTGCACATATCCCATGAGGTATGCAGAGTGCTGCTGGCATTAGTGGGTTTCTCTACAGGCAGTGGTTATGCACTAGGACAAATACAAACAATAAGAGACAACAGTGGGCAGAGGCAATTGGGAAAATACCAGAGAGATAAAGCGAATATGCTGCTTACTGTGAGCTTTCTTTTCCTTAAGATATGCAGAACATACTAGTGATTTTGTTTTCTACACATATTTCTTCTAGTCCTTGTGTTATGGCTTTTTTTTTTTCCCCTCCCCCCTCCCTTTTTTTTTTGTTTTTAATGGTTGAGAGCAGGGAGCAGCTGACCTTCATCTTTTCAAGACCAATAAAGAT
>NW_010328238.1:9836-11572 GCF_000700745.2 Antrostomus carolinensis | reverse complement strand
AAACCTGCAAAAGACTTCTGGCATCCTTCAACAACTGCCTATGGTGCTGAATGCTCTTATTTCTTCACATTTAACATATGGAAATGCAGAAGTAAACATATTTATTGTTGTCTATAATTAGACCATAACTTGTTTGGAGCAGGGACTCCAGTTTTGTTCTGGGTCTATCCATAGCCAAGCAGAAGATGACTATAGGGAACACAGACAGTGTTTTTTTGGTATTAAGTGGGTATAAATAATGAGGTAAGTGAGAAGAGAATAAACCTGGAAGGTTTGCCAAGAGAATATACTACATTGAACAGTGAAGCCACAGGAAAAACTTTTACCATAAAATTGGCAAGTGTCCTGAAACTGTCCATTCTTAATTTGCTCTGGTTTCCCTTAAAACTATCATGTACAACTTCCCTATAAGCTGGCTAATTAGCCTTTGGAGATCCACCTATCTTCTCCAAGGATTCCTGTATCTATTAACATCCTACTGGGATTTCCTCAATATCACAGGGTGTATATATAGCACACATGTACCTAACACACTGGTAACCCTTCAGGATCCCAAATGGTTGATAGACCTGGAAAGGACCACCCAGTCACAACATTCAACTCTTTGCAGCCATATCATGAACATGTAGCTCAGGAAAGCCCACAGAGCGCCCACATCACACGTGCCCTCATACAACACAAGCAACAAACAAGAAAAAAGACAAACAAACAAAGAAAAAGAAAGAAAGAAACAACCACAAACAACCACTCTGCCACCCAGGAGCTATCGTTACCTTGAAGGCCTAGAGACCACCACAAATGAAATACATCTCAGGAACAAACCACTCTCCTGCAGTAGTAAGGAACATGCTGGGACCAGTTCAAGTACTCTGGCACCCTCCCAGTTCCAGGGCACTCACCTGGGACATTGCGGGGCTCACAGCCACAGAAGCACCAGGGTCCTTTTCACCAACAGCTCCTTCTTCTTTCAGCACAGTCCACCACCACTGCTCCTAAGCATCAGCTGCTTGCTTTTCCACATGTCCATTTGTTCACTAGATCTCATGTGGAAAAATGAGGAGTTAAGACAGTCTTTTATCTCCCTGGCCTTCAGCTTTTCTTGCTTTGTCCAAGTTCCTGCCCTTGTTCAGAGAAGTCAACTAGTGAGTCCCTCAGCTCCTCTCCCTGGCCACAACCAAGAAGCAAACTGCTCCTAAGCATCAGCTGCTTGCTTTTCCACATGTCCATTTGTTCACTAGATCTCATGTGGAAAAATGAGGAGTTAAGACAGTCTTTTATCTCCCTGGCCTTCAGCTTTTCTTGCTTTGTCCAAGTTCCTGCCCTTGTTCAGAGAAGTCAACTAGTGAGTCCCTCAGCTCCTCTCCCTGGCCACAACCAAGAAGCAAAACACCTCCACCACCTCCTCAATCCCTCCACTGAATCTCCCACCACCTTCTCCAACTTCCTCTTCCTTTATTGCTTCCATATGCTGCCCTACCCTCTTAACCTGGTTCAGCTGGGAAGAGTTGAACTTTCCTCAGCTGGGACTCCAGGGACCACATAGGTAGTTCCACACACCAACACATTTTCTGCCAGGCTTGTGCATTTACTGTTCTGTAGTTTCATGATCAGCACCAGTACAGCAAGTGAAGATCTACATTCAGATCATAGAACCATAGAATGGTTTAGGTGGGAAGGGACCTTTCAAGGCCATCTAGTCCAACCCCCCTGCAGTGAGCAGGGACATCTTCAACCAG
>NW_010328238.1:4142-9753 GCF_000700745.2 Antrostomus carolinensis | reverse complement strand
CCAGGGTTTCACCACCCTCAGTGTAAAACATTTCTTATATCTAGTCTAAATCTCCCCTCTTTTAACTTAAAACCATTTCCACTTGTCCTATTGCTACAGCCCCTGCTAAAAAGTCTGTCCCCATCTTTCTTATAGGCCCTTTCAGGTACTGAAAGGCCACAGTAAGATCTCCCTGGAATCTTCTCTTCTCCAGGCTGAACAGCCCCAACTCTCTCAGCCTGTCCTCACAGCAGAGCTGCTCCAGCCCTCGGATCATTTTTGTGACCTTCCCTGGACACGCTCCAGCAGGTCCATGTCTGTCTTGTACTGAGGACTCCAGAGCTTCATACGAGATCAGACCACACCAATGTTACAAGCCTATGCTGGAAAAGGTGATGAGGAAAAAAGAGCAGTGGTGGAGACTCTCATTATAACAGTACAAAATTACTTCTGTTTGACAAATTCTTTCCTGGTCTGGGTTTGGGTTTGATTTTTTGGGGTTTTTGGGGGCTTTTTTTGCCTTGGACATTTATTTATGCTATAGTACTCTTCATTCATCCATTGATTACCTGCTTTTCCCACCTAAGATTCTCAAAGCCTTTTAGAAGTCAGTGGTCCAGGTTCACAACTGAATTATGGCTCCTCAGCTTTCTGGATCTGTAACAGTGTACATCAGCTGACTAACTGGATAGTCATCTCCTGAGGCTGTTTTTAAAATAATATAACCAGGTATCCTCCCTGGCCTGCTCAGAAACATAGTTCATGTTGTAGTAAAGCCTAAACTCTCTCTTCTCCTGAGATGTGAGTTTATTAATAATGGGAGGGAGCAGGAAAGTAATAAAGATCAGCTCAAATCTCTCCAGGTTTTACTGCTTATAAAATTTCTTTCCTCAAGTTTACTTGATCCAAGCCCTTGTCCTGAGAGAGCTGCTCCTACCAGACTTATAATCATGTGGAATAATGAGTCTCCTGTATTAGTGTATCTACAGAATGAGCACAGTGCTTCCCCAGAATAACTGATATCTGCCAGCAGGATGGAAAAATCTGTTAATAACTTTTAAAATAGAGCCTCTGTTTTTGCCAGAAACATTTTAACATGAATTGTTGAAGGTGATAGCCTGTTTATCTGAGAACGATCTGCAGAAGTGACTGACTCTCTTAATTGAGATGCTGGAAGGAGAAGGAAACGCCTCTCTGATCCATAGGGACCTTCTCTTTCTGAGGGAGATGCGAGTGAGATTATCCCAACAAAACCTTGAGGACCACGTAGCCCACATGGGCTATTGCAACCCCACTGTTTTTTTTAGTGAAAATGTTCACTTTGACATTACTTAATAGTACTTGGCCAAAACCTGGTGCCTTCTTCACAGGAGAATCCAGTTGTTGGGTGCACTAATTGTTAACCTCCAGGAGGATTTGAGCCTGGGCTAAGATAGTCATCATGACCAGTTTTGCAGTATATACCCATAATATATTTAGACACAGTGCTGAGGGACATGGTTTAGTCAGGGACTTGTCAGTGTTGAGTTAATGATTGGACTTGGTGATCTTAAAGGTCTTTTGCAATCGAGGGAATTCTGTGATTCTGTAATAATTATTTTTAAAACCCCACACAATACAATTTGATAGTTTGGTGGGGGTTTTTTTCTGAGCTTTATTTTACTCATTCTTGCATTTCTTATTAAATATATCAAAAGTTCCAGAAGATGTTTGAACAGGAAAAGAGCTTCATTTTCAAAGTTGATCAAGCCAAGGACATGACCTGGCAAAAGTATGAAATCTTGGCCTTAGAGGAACTGAATGGGAGCTTCGAAGTGGATTTTCCTGGAGTATTTCATTTCACCTTGAATTCCCCTAATACCCCTTTGCAAGTTTGCTACTGAAGAAACCATTCCATTTCCTTACATTGTAGGTCTGTGTTGAGAGGTCTTTGCATGGTATCCACACAAACAGCCAAACAAAGAACAGAATTTACAGAATTTTTTAATTTTTTTTAAAAAAAGATTGTTCTTTCAGTCTTAAGAAGGGAGAAAAGTTGAAGGAAAGAGAAAACACTTAAATCCACAGCTCACTAAAAGATGTTTGGGGATTTGAATTACTCTGGTAAAGAACTACCTTGAAAATATGAAATATTGACTTGGCATTTTTAGCTATTTTTAATTACTATTTAATTATTATTTAACTATTTCAATTAAAAGGAGCTGATTTTCCTTATTATAGTCCACTAATTTGAAATATTAAATATTACTAAAATATCCAAACAGACTAACTGAACATTTTCTGTAATATGGAAGATCAGATAATACTTTATGGTGTTTTCAGTATGGTGGGGTGTTGAAATATTACTGTGGCCTTTCTCTCAGCATGATTTCATTTGGTTTTGCTCGAAATTGATTTTGACATGAAACAAGAACCTGAAGGTCTGATGTAACTTCAGCTGACCTTTATTCCATCACACTGTTTGCGTCATGCAATTCTGAAACAGCTTTTCCCTGCTATTTAATAACTCATTTGCATATATCTTTACTACTCCATAGTACCCATTTTTGAAGCATGTATTATGGGCTAACAGCAATAATGTTAGCAATAAAGAAGAAATTTCAAGGTGAAGTCTGGAACTATCTTGTTATAAAAAAAAAAACAAGAGGACACATTAACTTTTCCTTGTCTTTCCATTCAAAATTCTAGTAATACTTGACTAGTCACCATCTTTAGACCATGGCTTTCATATTTATGAAGTTTTAGCTTAGTTAGAACTAAGTCTGATACCCACTATTCTGTGGTGGGCCTTTGCACTATGATGGATTCTTTACAGCTCTCACAGAAGGAGGAAACTATCTCCTAAATTCAATAATCCATCTCCATGCCTATGTTAGTTGTCTGGTGTCTATAAGCAAACCACTGTAGAGAAATAGTCTCTTCTAAAGAGCAATTCAGAGCAGAAGCTTAATTTGAGGGAAAAAAACCCCTGCCTTTAAGAAACCTTTCCCTCTCGATATTGATTATACCATGAGCCCAGACACAATTAACCTCCTAACTAAGGCATATAAATTGCATGTCTGGAGCTGGCAGTTTGAATGTGACATCTTCTCTGCCTCCAACTGAAGTCACCTTAATGGCAAAACTATTTTAAACTAGGTGTTGTTGTATAAGCTGTAGGAAAGCTGTATGATGCTATGATGATAGGTCAGCAGTCATAAAATCATAGAATCATAGAATAGGTTGGGTTGGAAAGGACCTTAAAGCTCATCCAGTTCCAACCCCCCTGCCATCAGCAGGGACACCTTCCACTAGACCAGGTTGCTCAAAACCTCATCCAGCCTGGCCTTCAACACTTCCAGGGAGGGGGCATCTACAACTTCCTTGGGCAACCTGTTCCAGTGTCTGACCACCCTCACAGTGAAGAACTTCTTCCTAATATCTAATCTAAACCACCCCTCTTTCAGCTTAAACCCATTTCCCCTTGTTTTGTCATTAACTGCCCTTATGAAAAGTCCTTCCGCAGCTTTCCTGGAGTCCCTTCAGGTACTGGGAGGCCGCTATAAGATCTCCCTGGAGCCTTGTCTTTTCCAGACTGAACAGCCCCAACTCTTTCAGCCTGTCCAGGCTGAGACTGGCTGAGACATGACTCAGCCAGTCATGAGGCTGAGACAGTCATGAGGCTGAGACATGACTCTCTCAGTCATGTCCACTGGAGTGAACATAAACACGTACTAAGTCAAAAGCATTTATAACCATAAAAAGTATATTGTTCAAATAGGGACACCTGAAACTTTAGGGTTTCTCACCTTTAATTTTTTTTCACATACAGCCACAGCTGAGGAAATAACAACTTGGTAAAAACCAGGCAGAAGGCACCAGAGCTCCACAGCCTACAGAGGTCTTGTAGGCAATGGTTACCAATGAACCAGTGGAAAGGTGGCACCTCTGAACTGTCTTAGATGAAAGGTCTTGTTCAAATCTGGTACCTGGATCTATAACTTTAGAGTGTACTTCTGAGACTTTCTTCATAATACATTGAAAGAGGAGAGCAGAACCCACCACAGAAAATATAAAATAGTTTCCCGGACTCTCCAAACTCCCTTTTATTCTCGGTCTTTTTCCATGTTCTTGTCCTAATGCCACTTCTGGTGCATATGGTGAAAAATGACCCAGCTGCCAAACAGACTCATGTGACATAACATTTGGACCACACACACTTACAACATCATTGTGAAGAGAGGATCACATCACAACCTCCTGCTTTAAGTCTAGTCTTTGCCTTCTAAACTGACTTGAGGCATCATTCTTAATCACCACAGTGATAAGCTGTGCCTGGGATCTTGACAGCCCTCTGATTCATGGCCTAATTTATCAGCTTCTAGGAGGACATTCTGTCTTCTGTTTGTAAACCTCTCCTTCCACAATAAGCTACCAGTGACAATTTACTCAAGAAATCCTGACAGATGAGGCAAGATATGCTGCCTTCCTATGCTGAAATGCTTGGGGTGGCATAGCCACCTCCTGCCCTCAGGACTGCAATATATTTCTAGGCACCCTTTGGATAATGGTCGGGGTAGGCAAAGTTGTCCTTCACCAACCTGTGCAAGCAGCCTGCTCTGGGGTGATGTGAGTAAAATGTTGGTATAACAGGCATTGAGAAAGCAGGTAGTTAAGAAGGAAGGGAGGCTATGTTTAAATTAGACTATAAATCTCTCTTTGGTTTTTAATGTGGTTTGGAGAAAAAATGTATATACACACAATTTGGTCAGGTTTTACAGGTTCTGCTCTGTCAATAGGCACAAAAAGACACATAATCCATGAAATTAAGGGAAATACCCCCAAAAAAGAGGAAGAGTTGAGTCAGGCACTAGTGTCTCTACCCTCAGTTCAAAGGAGAAAGCTCTAGAAGAAGTTTTTAGAGACCCATAAGAAAAGAGGATCTTTCTCATAAACACACAGTGGAAGGGGAACAAAATCACAAATGGAATAATCTGTTTTGAACAACAAGAGAACGTCTATTTCTCTAATCAGAATAAGTGAGGGAAAAAGTATTATCAAACCACAGGCAGCTCCTAGATAAGTGACTTCACATCAGGTCTGTTACTTGCAGCAAAAACTAGAGCTGGTCTGAGGTTACAGAGGTGATCAATGGAATAATGTATCCAGTGCTACCAACAAAATATGTTGATGTAGTAAATGGACAGTACTCAATCAGCTCCAGTAAACACCAGTTAAAATATGCTGGGAAATGAAAAAAATCTTTGCCAGAATCCTATTTAACAGAAATAATTCACAGACAGTTTGACTGGCCCCGTACAGATAATTCTTTCATGCTTAACTTGGAATTAGAAGAAAAAAAGATACTGGAGACTATGAAATCCTCTACTCTTCTGTAATCTAAATCAGAAATTATATTCTAAATCACAAGAAGAATGCTGACATGCTATCAGAAGTCAGAAAAGGTTGGAAGACATTTATAATAATAACAGATATATATACGGAATTGAAAATTACGTATTATTTTGCATATCCTCACATTCTCCTTCATCCCGACAATTTGCATGCAAATCAGGAATATTTAAGTGCATTTTAATTGCTACGCCACCTCCAAAAGTTGAGAATTTTAAAGATATATTTATTATTGTGTAGG
>NW_010328238.1:0-4119 GCF_000700745.2 Antrostomus carolinensis | reverse complement strand
GAAATGTTAATAAGAACCAAATAATTACTCTATTTGCATAGGGATAAGACTTATTTGTAATAAAATCCTCTTATAAAGAAGGAACACTGAACACTGCAGAGCTTGACAAGCAAAATAACAGAAAATGTCATCAAGAAAAGGTGCATTCATAGGTGAAAGACTTTCAGTACATTACTTTTCAATATATCTTTACTACTAATGTCAGAGTAACAGGTCAAAGTTTTAAAATATTCAGCGTATGCCATGTTTATTAGGCAGAAAGAAAATGTACACTGAAAAATAATAATAAAAAAGAAGCCAGAAGTACCTGAACTTCTTGCACTCCAGAGGATTTTCTTGTGATTATATTTTATTTTTTTTTTAAAGCTGCTGATCCAATGTTTTAATTTAGCAAAGATAAATATCATTTCCTGTGTATGACCTTGAATTTTAAGTCTCAGCCCAGAGGGAATATTTACAACCTGTAAACAGACTCCGATAATGGAAATTCTGACAAATCTCATCATTATGATGCTAGTTGCCTTTATCTTCCCATTTTTTCCCCTTCTCCCCCTCTCTCCAAGACGCAAATATCCACAGATGACTGAAATCCTCAGCTTGGGTGCCTATCTGAACATCTCAGACCTTTGCAGGATAAAAAGCACAAGATCACTCCTCATTTACTTTGACTTGGCTTTACCTTAGGGTGTATAAAGTCAGTTTGTATCGGGCCTATATTTCATTTTCTGACCTTTTACAAAATAACTCATATTGGCCAAAATTAAGCACAAGATCAACCACTTCTACATGAATGCAGGCACCTCTACATTCCCTGGAGGGAGGTGCCTGCCCAAGGCTCCCTTGGTAAACCCTTGAAGACCTCCAGAGCATGTGCACTGTATGCAGCATCAGGCACCTTCATGCTGAAAGCTGTTTCCACCAAGACTGCAGAATTCAAGAAGAGCCCCTCTGCTTGTTCTGGCTGGCTTGTCCCATATACCACCACTATAAAGCAGGAGGCTTCTCTTCCACGGCCCTTCAGACCCCATACATTGCCCCTTAAATGCCATATTGACAGTACAGAAAAGAAGCTGGAGAAAAACAGTGGTGTATCTAAGTTCTTCTGAACCCATCATCTTGTAAGTGCTCACCAGCGAGGCTGTTTTCAGGAGACACAAAGCCTCCTTCATTCTTTTGTGGGAAGAGGAAGGTGGTAGAGAAACAGCACAACTACTAGTGAGAAACCTCAGTAGTCACATTATGACGCTACAGTAGGATCTTCCTCCACCCAGTAGGGACCATGGAAACCTCCTCATCCACCATGGTTCCCAAGAGAGGAGTTTCATATGCTTTATAACTTCCATGTACCTCGTTCAGGTGCTCTCTCTCTCTCAGTATCTTGAGCACTATGTCTCTAGCCACACAGTGCTCAGTCAATCTCTTCTGCTCCTGTCCTTCCCACCATCTTGTTGACACTTAGTGGTACATACCTGATACAAAGCCTGGACAGACCATGCAGACCAGACATACCCAGACCAACTGCCACATCAGCTGCTCCAGTGCCAAAACTTGCAGATCTCCACTGTCCTCAAAGCAACTACTGCCCTGTGAGAGGTTACTTGGGCCAAGTGGGGGACCTTGGTGTTGTGAACAGCCATGGTGCCAAGGATGTCCAGAAGAATTCATAGTCAAAGCAGGAACACCTGCCTGTGAACTATCATGAGCCCTTGTGGTAGGCTTTCTTCAACATTTTTCCTTCCACTCTGACCTTACACCTTCTCAATTCTTCCTAATGCCTGCTTGGGGCTACAGAGTTGCTGGAGATAGAGTTACCAGATCATCTTGGCATGTTTCTCACCTAGCTTGTCCAAAGGATGAGGGGCTCAGTGGCCTTTTTTAGTGACTAATTGGTGCCAAGAGAATGTGTGTCCACACGGCAGGACTGTAAAGTCAAACCATGATGTACAAGGGGCACATATGGTTTGTTTATCTGTCCTGAATGAGCGCTTGGGAGCTCCCAGGTTGGGTCAGTCCCTTGTGGGAGGTACTCAGATGGCCAAAGGCAGCATATGGCAAGCTCCCAGCATCCAGTTTTATCAGTGTACATGGGTTATCACTCTCATGGGGCCTGCTGGGCACGTTGTTCAGGTTGGTAAATGTGAATAAAGAAGATGGTGACCCAATGGGACACAGTAAATTCAGCCACTATTGAGGCTCTGGGTATCTCCCTGTGCACAGATAGATTCCTTGTCACTTTTTTGGTTTTTCTTCCTTTTATTTTTGTCAGCAGCATTTCTTTTCCATTGCTCAGGCTACCTCACCATTTTACAATGGGCAGGTGCATGCAGCTGAAGTCAAGACAACCTCAGGTTTTCCAGCTGTGCTGATTTTGACCAGAATTGAGTTAATTTTCTCTATAGTAGCTAGTATGGGCATATGTTTTGGATTTGTGCTGAAAACAGTGTTGATAACACAGTGATGATTTTGATCTTGAGTTGTTGTTACATTCTGTTGGGCAGAAGAATATTTTGGTATTTTAGTATTTTAGTACACCACACATGCTCTAGTGTCCCTTGGGTCTAAAGGTCCACACTTATTAGGGTACTTATCATTTCAGTATAACACACAGGGAATGAAAGAAGGAAATAAAATCTTCTCTAGAATCCATCTCCTACAAATATATGGTTTCTGTGAGGAGGGAAAATATATATATATTTTTTTAATATATTTTGGGATATATAAAAATGGGAAGTCTGTGAGAAGCCTTGGTGTCAACTGGCTTGTTGACTTGAATCTGCACAACTAGTCTTTTTGGGGAAACCTCTCCTATATAGGTGGCTTCACAACCTACTAAAACCTTCAAATAATCTGGAAGTTTAGCTGCTATAGAGATTAATTTGGGAAACCAGTCAACAAGTGAGCTGACTGAAATGTTTGTCACGTTGCATCAGTCAGAGCTAAGGAAAGGACAAACCTTCCAGCAAGTGAGACAACCTGTAGTACACCTTTCAAAATCAAGAGGAAAGATTTGTCCCTTGTTCAACAAGACAAGACTAAGTGCCCTCAAAACAAGCCAAAACCTCCAGCCCAAGAAGCATTTTAACTTTTCCTCCATATCTCTCCATCAATATGTCATCATATGATAACATTAATTTTTTTTTTTAACATTACAAATTGCATTCCCTGTCCTCTTCTCCACAATAATTTGCTCCCTGTAACTGGGTTTCTGCTAGGAGCATTCTGGTTTAAATTGCTTTTCAAGCTCCAGACTCCTACTGAAATAGTAAAATTCAGTGTAGCTATTTGTGTAGATACATCCAGTAACTGTGATGGGAAAAAAAGCGCCCACCCCAAAACAGAAACCAGCTGTATCCAAGCACATCTAGCAGCATGTATAATTTTCCATAGCCTTGGGCAAGAAATCTATGCAGAGAAAAATTCCTAAGGTGTCAGAGTAACCAGAAATGTATTAACAAGTAGATAATTAGGGACGGATTATGAAGACTTATCAGATGGATATGAAATTAAAGTTTGAGGTTTTTTAGTGGTTTTAGGTTCTATATATTTCCCAAGTAACCTTTATTTAGCAACAGTCAGCAATTGTAGTCTCCCTGTTACCCCGTACAGCCAAGAAGTTACTTAACAGTTGATGCTGGAATTTCACTTATGATTTCTTCCTAATCTGATTCAAAATGCCCCATCTGGTACAGAGTTCATGTCCTTTGATCACTACGCTTTCAAAAGGTTAAAAATAAAACCATAAATAAGCAGGAGTATTTTTCATTTAGAAGCAGTTGTAGAAGGAATTGCCTTTTCAGCAATGTTTACATGACAACCAAACAGTTTCCTTTCAAGCTGTACTTTTTTTTTGTGTGAAAGAATGGCTACTTTATGTGCTGACTCATTTGTCCAGAAAAGTTACATTACTGAGACATGATACCTAGAAATCTGGGTATAGAGATGTCAAGAAATTCACCGTCGAAGCTCCCTAACTCTTTTGATCTCATTTACACACAGTGTAAACTTCTTTCACAGATGGAACTGGATGATCTTTAAGGTCCCTTCCAACCCTAACCATTCTATGATTCTATGATTGAGTGATGAGTGGCTTGGGACCAGCTCCAAAGAGAAGGACTTGGG